>NC_052313.1:58866046-59049734 GCF_016432855.1 Salvelinus namaycush
ATGTTTTTGGGGAAGAACATGGTTTGCATCCATGAGCCAGCTGGCTTTTTTTTCCTGACCAGCACTGTACCTGCGCGAGACAACTTTACCAGCATCATAGCATACGTATCAATGAATCGTTGTGACATATGAAATACGAGTGATAGTGTAATCAATGTGTAATAACTATGTAAAAAATGTATGAATGCGTAAAATTATTGTGACGTGCAGTCATATTCAGGTCCTGATTGGTCAACAAGCTTATTTGACACGTCAAATAGTGTTATTTGATGTGTATCTTCTTTGACACGCAAAAACCCAAACGGCGTTCCATAGAAATCCTGGTTGCGAATGAAACAACTGAACAACGAAACAGCACAACAAGTAAGTGAAAGAAATAGGTTTTGATTATGTTTTACTAGTAATGGGGACATACTTAAATGCCAACAAAATAACTTTTTGGTCAGTGTGTGTGTGTGTAAAACCTTTATTTAACTAGGCAAGTCAGTTAAGAACAAATTCTTATTTACAATGACTGCCCAGACAACACCAGGCCAGTTGTGCGCAGCCGGATGTGATACAGCCTGGATTCGAACTTTAGACCACTGCGTCCATGTGTGTGTCGGTATCTTTTTTATGGGCAAGGAAAATATCGAATAACGGTATTGGCCAAAAATGTCATATCGGTGCATCACTAATTAAGACGCTTAACTCAGTACTTTGTTGAAGCACCTTTGACAGCTATTACAGCCTCGAGTCTTCTTCGGTATGACGCTACAAGCACCTGTATTTGGGAAGTTTCTCCCATTCTTCTCCGCAGGTCAAGCTCTGTCAGGTTGGACAGCTATTTTCAGGTCTCTCCAAAGATTTTAGATCGGGTTCAAATCCGTGCTCTGTCTGGGCAACTCAAGGACATTGAAAGACTTGTCCTGAAGCCACTCCTGTGTTGTCTTGACTGTATGCTTCGGGTCGTTGTCCTGTTGGAAGGTGAACCTTCACCCCAGTCTGAGGTCCTGAGCATGTTTTCACTAAGGAGTTCTCTGTTCTTTACTCTGTTCGTCTTTCCATCGTTCCTGACTAGTCTCCCAGTCCATGCTGCAGAAAAACAGCCCTACAGTATGATTCTGCCACCACCATGCTTCGCCGTAAGAATGGTGCCAGGTTTCCTCCAGACGTGACGCTTGGCATTCAGGCCAAAGACTTTAATCTTGGTATCATCAGACCAGAGAATCTTGTTTCGCATGGTCTGAGAGTCTTTAGGTGACTTTCGGCCAACTCCAAGACGGATTTCATGCGCCTTTAACTGAGGAGTGGCTTTGGTGTTTGCTCTGACATACACTGTCAACTGTGGGACCTTGCATAGACATGTGCCCACTCAATTGAATTTACCACAGGTGGACTCCAATCAAGTTGTAGAAACATCTCAAGAATGATCAATGGAAACAATGTATCTGAGCTCAATTGAGTCTCATAGCAAAGGGTCTGAATACTTATGTAAATAAGGTATTTCTCTTTTTAAATTAGCATAAATGTCTTCACCTGTTTTTGCTTTGTCCTTGTGAGTTATTGTGTGTAGATTGATGAGGCTTTTTATTTATTTAATCAATTTTAGAATAAGGCTGTAATGTAACAAAATGTGTCAAGGGGTCAAGGGGTCTGAATACTTTCCGAATGCACTGTATAGACACATCTTTTGTGTTTTAATCAAATGAACCATATGCACTGAGCTTGTCTGATGGTTTAAGCGCACTGTTTGATGAAATATTTAAGACACACAAATGACTAGAGGGAGTCCGACTGCAAGTGATTTGATTATGCCGGGCTGGGCTCAGACTTTTTATTTATTTTTTATAAACAGTGAGTGATTGTGACTAGCACCCATTGTCTCACTCTCCTCCCTGCTGTACCGACCACCACAGAACATCAACAGTGTTTATCGCGCTGTCCGTGTTGCTGAAGATGCAACATAATTACACCCATTTTTGACAGAATTTCAGTTACCGAAATCCCTCATTTGTTTAGGAAAAACATTCCCTATTCCCTCAATCCTTGCTCTATTTATGAGAGATATGTATGCATCGCATGCACATGACCAATAGGGCATAACCTATAGCATATCATAATCACATAAACAAACTCAGAACATCATAACAGCAAAATTGATGAGGAGGACGTGACAAACTCAAAACAGGAGAATGTTTACTGGTTGCTCAGGAGGTAAAGGGGAAGTCAGATGTATGGAAGTCATGTGACTAGTTATGGAAAATACTGGAGATCAAGACAAATGAGGTAAGGAGTAAACGCTGTGGGCCAAACAGGTGCTGTTAGATTACAATATCCTTTTTCTGACCGTTTGCAACAATGTAAACAACACTAAATAAATTATAAGCGGACCGGTGAGCCTGTTGTAAAAAAAATAAAATGTTATGCCTTTATTACAGCAAAGACTAAAAACAGTCACATTTGTGAAAGCAATTTCTGAAATGGAACGGTTGATTTATTGTTTACGCTAATTATTCAAGTGTTGCTTTTTTATTTTAAAACTAAAATGCTTGAATGCATTTAAAATCATGAATGACTGGTCTGCTGTGTAATGACTTGAACGAATTAATGACTGATTGATACAGTAGCCTATATAGGTATTGAAATACAGGCCTAAGTAAGTTACGGTATTAAGACTAAACAGGATGCACTCTTAGGCCTACAGCTGGATGGTGGTTATACAAGACTATTATACTAAGCCTACTAATGATAACGCCAGTACCTATTATCATAATGATGATCATAATAATAGTAATAATAATCAAGAAATATCAAGAAAAGGGAGGGGTATTATTATTATTCTGACACTAAATGAATCATAAATAAACCCAGGGAGGCTGTTTAACAGAGAGAGAAAGTAAAGCCTTTATTGCAGCATAGCAAAGACTACAAACAGACGAATTAGTGAAATTGTTTATCTAACATGTGGTTGCGTGAGGCTCGGTGCTCATGGAATCAGTAGGCTATTAAACAAACACTCAAACAGGCAACACAAGCAGGATCTGTATTATTTCTGTTGATATACGGCTCTGGAAAAAATTACGAGACCACTGCAAAATTATCAGTTTCACTGGTTTTACTATTTATAGGTATGTGTTTTGGTAAAATTAAAAATTTTGTTTTGTCTATATACTACTGACAACATTTCTCCGAAATTCCAAATAAAAATATTTTTCTGCTTTTTCCTCCTGGAAAAACCAATCCTCAGAGTTGGGGAACATTGTCAGAGCAGAAGGAAGAAGTTTTCTTCCAGGACAACCTTGTACGTTGCTTGATTCATGCGTCCTTCACAAAGACAAATCTGCCCGATTCCAGCTTAGCTGAAGCATCCCCAGATCATCACCGATCCTCCACCAAATTTCACATTGGGTGTGAGACACTATGTCTTGTAGGCCTCTCCAGGTCTCGCACCCACGGTGAAATTTGGAGCTGATTTTTCCAGCAGGACAATGCTCCATGCCACACAGCCAGGTCAATCAAGGTGTGGATAGAGGACCACCAGATCAAGACCCTGTCATGGCCAGCCCAATCTCCAGACCTGAACCCTGTTGAAAACCTCTGGAATGTGATCAAGAGGAAGATGGATGGTCCCAAGCCATCAAACAAAGCTGAGCTGCTTGAATTTTTGCGCCAGGAGTGGCATAAAGTCACCCAACATCAATGTGAAAGACTGGTGGAGGGCATGCCAAGACGCATGAAAGCTGTGATTGAAAATCAGGGTTTTCCACCAAATATTGATTTCTGAACTCTTCCTAAGTTAAAACATTAGTATTGTTTTGTTTAAAAATGAATATGAACTATATTTTCTTTGCATTTTTTGACTAGTTGTCATTTTCTGCAAATAAATGCTCTAAATGACAATATTTTTACTTGGAATTTGGGAGAAATGTTGTCAGTAGTTTATAGAGTAAAACAAAAATGTAATTTTACCCAAACACTTACCTATAAATAGTAAAACCAGAAAACCTAATGATTTTGCAGTCGTCTCTTAATTTTTTCCAGAGCTGTATATGGATGATTTATAAAGCCAGGCACATTTAACAGTAAGGATATTGATTATAGACCTGACTAAGTTAAGGTTACCTCTCCTCACTTTTCTTACACAATAAGGCAAGGGCTGTTTTCGTCTCCTATTTCTGTTGCTGCCTGCGCCACATTGTTCTCAACACCAATATGCTGGTTAACTTTGCTATTACGCACATAGAAACATGGTCTAGGAAAAGGTGCCAATTCAACAGCACATTGATGTGTTTCAGAACCGCGGACACTATCCAACACTGGAGAAAGCGCATTTGTTATAAAATAAAACTTTTTTTACTTAGTGTTGCACCATTGTTCTTACATAATATAACCAAATACAATTCAGTAGCACATGACTTAGAGTGATGGACTGTGCCATCCCCACAGCCTCCACAATGGATTAGTCCACTCAGACAGAAGTGAATCAAACAGATGTCTTGTACACCATGATTTTTGTTGTTGATATTTGCTACTGCTCGACTAAGGAAATCTTCGTGGACCAACAGCCTATAGACCAAACAATCGACTAAATGGGATCAGCCCTGGAGTCCATGCTCCATGTTCTGTGGGGGGGTGCAACTCAATATTAAAATGTTTTGAACTCTCAGTGTACAGTTGAAGTCGGAAGTTTACATACACTTAGGTTGGAGGCATTAAAACTCGTTTTTCAACCACTCCACAAATTTCTTGTAAACAAACCATAGTTTTGGAAAGTCGGTTAGGACATCTACTTTGTGCATGACACAAGTAATTTTCCAACAATTGTTGACAGACAGATTATTTCACTTATAATTCACTGTGTCACAATTCCAGTGGGTCAGAAGTTTACATACACTAAGTTGACTGTGCCTTTAAACAGCTTGGAATTTTCCCTGGAAAATACCCTGGTATACAGTATACCACCCAAGCCCAGTAACTACACAGACTCATTTCATACAACTTCAAAACACTGTCAGTTTGTGGAATTCACTTCTTTAGTCTACTCCATGATCACTCCAGATAGACCAGTTGTTCTGGGATGTGTGATGTTGAATACAGAATTCAACCTAGCAACAGACTGGGTCATAACTTGTGGAGGTCTAACTTCTGAAGATAACTTACAGACAGAACCTGCTCTTACCATGACTAACAGATTTCCCAATCTTCTCCTCCTCTTCTTCATCTTTAATGTTGACATCCAGCTCTAGTGTTTGACTGCAGTCTTCCAGGTTCACTGATGCCATCTCTGGATCCTGCAGTGCAAACTGGGCCCCACTGTCACAATCAGGACCCAGTGACTGTAGGTTTGGAGTCAGTGTGGAAGGAGAGAGGCAGGCTGGGTTTGTCCTCACTGTTGATGTTACCGGCCTCAGACTCAATCTGAGTCAGCCTGTAGTAATAAAGAGAAACAGACACAAAAAGTTATTGACTTGACAGTTCTGGGACTTTCTTTATTCTCTAAAAATATATTATATTTATTCTCTTGGGTTCTAACTTGAAATATCCTCATTCATATTAACATATTATAACTGGGTATACACAAATGTACTGAGGGAGAAAAGGGAGTGCAGATAGTTTACATTCTGTCAGAACATGTTATGGTTAAATCTCATGTATCCTATGGAGAGGAGAAGGGCAACGGTCTGGTTTCAGTCACTGATAAGGTTGTATAGCAGTGGATTAGGGAGGAGTGAGGAATGTGGGCCAAGGTCAGGTCAGATGAAGGAACACTCCTATGACATACACACATAGGAGGGAGGGCCATGACTACACAAATGAGAGGAACCACTTACAGTTGAAGTCGGAAGTTTACATACACCTTAGCCAAATACATTTAAACTCAGTTTTTCACAATTCCTGACATTTAACCCTAGTAAAAATTCCCTGTCATAGGTCAGTTAGGATCACCACTTTATTTTAAGAATGTGAAATGTCAGAATAATAGTATATAGAATGATTTATTTAAGCTTTTATTTCTTTCATCACATTCCCAGTGGGTCAGAAGTTTACATACACTCAATTAGTATTTGGTAGCATTGCCTTTAAATTGTTTAACTTGGGTCAAACATTTCGGGTAGCCTTCCACAAGCTTCCCACAATAAGTTGGGTGAATTTTGGCCCATTCCTCCTGACAGAGCTGGTGTAACTGAGTCAGGTTTGTAGGCCTCCCTACTTGCACACACTTTTTCAGTTCTGCCCACAAATGTCCTATTGGATTGAGGTCAGGGATTTGTGATGGCCCCTCCAATACCTTGACTTGTTGTCCTTAAGCCATTTTGCCACAACTTTGGAAGTATGGTTGGGGTCATTGTCCATTTGGAAGACCCATTTGCGACCAAGCTTTAACTTCCTGACTGATGTCTTGAGATGTTGCTTCAATATATCCACATAATTTTCCTCCCTCATGATGCCATCTATTTTGTGAAGTGCACCAGCCCCTCCTGCAGCAAAGCACCCCCACAACATGATGCTGCCACCCCCGTGCTTCACGGTTGGGATGGTGTTCTTCGGCTTGCAAGCCTCCCCCTTTTTCCTCCAAACATAACGATGGTCATTATGGTTAAATAGTTATATTTTTGATTCATCAGACCAGAGGACATTCCTCCAAAAAGTACAATCTTTGTCCCCATGTGCAGTTGCAAACTGTAGTCTGGCTTTTTTATGATGGTTTTGGAGCAGTGGCTTCTTCCTTGCTGAGCTGCCTTTCAGGTTATGTCGGCATAGGACTCGTTTTACTGTGGATATAGATACTTTTGTACCTGTTTCCTCCAGCGTCTTCACAAGGTCCTTTGCTGTTGTTCGGGGATTGATTTGCACTTTTCGCACCAAAGTACGTTCATCTCTAGGAGACAGAACGCGTCACCTTCCTGAGCGGTATGACGGCTGCGTGGTCCCATGGTGTTTATACTTGCGTACTATTGTTTGTACAGATGAACGTGGTACCTTCAGGTGTTTGGAAATTGCTCCCAAGGATGAACCAGACTTGTGGAGGTCTACAATTTTTTCATGAGTTCTTGGCTGATTTCTTTTGATTTTCCCATGATGTCAAGCAAAGAGGCACTGAGTTTGAAGGTAGGCCTTGAAATACATCCACAGGTACACCTCCAATTGACTCAAATTATGTCAATTAGCCTATCAGAAGCTTCTAAAGCCATGACACTATTTTCTGGAATTTTCAAGCTGTTTAAAGGCACAGTCAACTTAGTGTATGTAAACTTCTGACCCACTGGAATTGTGATACAGTGAATTATAAGTGAAATTATCTGTCTGTAAACAATTGTTGGAAAAATTACTTGTGTCATGCACAAAGTAAATGTCCTAACCGACTTGCCAAAACTATAGTTTGTTAACAAGAAATTTGTGGAGTGGTTGAAAAACAAGTTTTAATGACTCCAACCTAAGTGTATGTAAACTTCCGACTTCAACTGTAAGTTCCTGCCTAGCAACAGAGATGTATTGTCTGTCTAGATGGGCAAGGAGTTTGTGTAAACATGTCTGTTTTATTCAGCTGTTTGACCCAGTGAGTGAATACATTTGGTAGGAGCTTTGACTAGTTGTCTGTTAGTTTTTTACTCTGTTTATTTAGAACCTAATACTTCTTATTATCTTATCTAATTTCAATAGATCAGGTAGCTAAACATTGACAAAACATTCATTAGACATACATTAGACAAAGTGCACACTTTTGATTACAACGTAAGTGAATGTAACTTATCGTAGATTTAATAAATTAATATAAGTGTCTCAAAAAAACATTTAGTACAAGGTTGCAGTTTGTTTTAGGCAGTACTATGTACTATTAACCTTGTCTTCATTGTATATTTTCACTCTCAAAAACCAAATCGTCAGTGGTGGAAAAATAACTCAATTGTCATACTTGAGTAAAAGTAAATGCTATACATCAAATTCCTTATATTAAAGCAACAATATGTAACTTTCTGGGCAACCCGACCAAATGCACAAATGTGAGTTATAGCTCTTTCAGTCTCATTGAAAGCAAGTCTAAGATGCGGTAGATATGTTCAATGTGCACCATTTCTGTGCTTTCCATTCTTAAGTTTAGTCTTTTACTTTCGGTCTTGTACTGTACAAAAGCGTCAAACAACTGAATATACATTATTTTTGGTTATGGAAAATATATTTCACAGCAGTTTAGATGGTACAATGATTCTCTACACAATGACTGCTTGTTTTGCCACAATCTGAAATTAGGTGAACTAGTCACATTTTTGCAACCAGGAAATGGAGGGATTTCTGCATAGCGCAACTTTAAGCAAACCAGATCAAATCACATTTTATTTGTCACATACACATGGTTAGCAGATGTTAATGCGAGTGTAGCAAAATGCTTGTGCTTCTAGTTCCGAACAATGCAGTAATACTGATGGCATGATTTTCCAGTTTTTTAAATTGTATTTACAGATAGCCGGGGGCACACTCCAACACCCAGGCACCATTTAAGAATGCATTTGTGTTTAGTGAGTGTTTAGGGTGTTTAGTGAGTCTGCCAGATCAGAGGCAGTAGGGATGACAGTCTGGGGGCCACGAAAAAACATCAACAAAGGCTGCACAAAAACACCCAGATTTGTCCTTTTAGAAAGTGCAAAGCTCTAAGTATAGTGATACAGGTCTTTAGATGTTGTACGCATGAAATTGTGTCATTTCGAACTTTATCCGCAACTTTATATTCCAATTTGTTTTGCAACTCGAGCCATAACTCTGTCCATTTTATATGTAATAATGGAAACACTTTGAATAAATGAGGGATACAAAGTATATTGAAAGCATGAAGAGCTTCCACACAAGAAGTTCCAGACACTTGTAGAATCTATGCCAAGGCGCATTGAAGCAGTTCTGGCGTCACATCTGGAGGACACCTGGCACCATCCCTACGGTGAAGCATGGTGGTGGCAGCATCATGCTGTGGGCATATTTTTCAGCAGCAGGGACTGGGAGACTAGTCAGGATCGAGGAAAAGATTAACGATGCAAAGTACAGAGAGATCCTTAATGAAAACCTGTTCCAGAGCGCTCTGGACCTCAGATTAGGGAGATGGTTCACATTCCAACAGGACAACGAACCTAAGCAGACAGCCAACACAACGCAGGAGTGGCTTCGGGACAAGTCTCAATGTCCTTGAGTGGCCAAAGCAGAGCCCAGATGTGAACCCGATCGAACATCTCTGGAGAGACCTGAAAATAGCTGTGCAGCCACGCTATCCATCCAACCTGACAATGCTTGAGAGGATCTGCAGAGAACAAATGGGAGAAACTTCCCAAATACAGGTGTGCCAAGCTTGTAGAGTCATAACCAAGAAGACTTGAGGATGTAAATTCCTGCCAAAGCTGCTTCAACAAAGTAGAGTTAAGCGTCTGAATACTTACCTTGCTTGACCATGCTGTAGGTGATATAATTGTTTGTTACATGCAATATGTTTTGTAGACTTCACCAGACAGATGTTGCTCTCCGGTTTTGTAATGAAAAATGTATGGTTGAATTTATTCTGCCACTGCGTCTTATTGTCTAGGCCTGAGGCCTATATATCACAGTGGCAAGGCATATGAACTAACAGGTTAGAGCGCAAACAATGCAATTATCACAACACATAGGTTATAATATGTTTTGAGCTTCCTCAGTGATTTTACCCATGTACCACTACTGATAAAAGGTATTTCTATTCTGATTTCAGATTATCAATCCTTTACAAAATAATGGAGACAGAACATGCTACATTTTTCCTCAATCATCATTACAAAGTTTTGTAAATGGCATTTCTTTATGAGAAAAACACTGATTTTCGTCTAAGATACACATTTTCACAGGTGTTTTTCTTGACTGACTACAATTTGATTGATGTGGTGTTTTTACTGTGTCATATCATGAAACAGACAGAGTTGGCGCCGCCATTTTACGTGCTCGTGAGACTTATTTTTTTAACAAAAAACAATAACATCTCAATTAAATTGATTCTTTATTAAATTACCTTGAAATAACGTACAGTACATTCAAAAAGACAAACCCAAAATCTCTAGCTATGTGACATGTAAAATATATGTTCGCGTTCTTCTCTCACTCGGTTTGACACAAAAACAACACATAACAACCTTTGTTACGGATTTGTTACGTAGCATGTTATGACATGTTCTTTCGATATTAGAAAGTGTAAACGTGCAAAGACATACCTGTAGTAATAAATACAAAGGTTATCGTCTAGACAGCACAGTTCTAACGCTTTCGTTATTCTGAAGAATGGTCCACGCCTACTCGGAACTTCTTCTTCTTCTCCTCCTCTGGAATTTAACGGTGGTTGGCATCGAAAATGTTGCTTTACCGCCCCCAACTGGACTATAATATAAACCCATTATACTTTGTCTTACAAAATGGAAAAAGCATAACAATTAATGTTCTATGCCCTCCAAAAATATATATACCCCCCAAAAAGACCCTACACTCATTAAAAACCCCATTCCACTACTATGATCCTATCTGCTCCTGCACCATGCCAATGGCCTCGGAGGGCGGGACACCACCCCTCAACACACCCTGTAACTCTTCTGGAATTAAATGAAATCAGATCTCATATACCCAAATACTTCTCTGCGGCTGCCATCACAACATCTATATTCTGTGATTTACGTTCCATCTCTGCAGTACAGTTGATAACCATTGCTATGAACGCTAAGAAGCCAACCTTACTGAAGCATATGACTTGTTGGCCTCGCTGGCACAGATCTCACACAGATCCTCTCAGGATCCCTCCCCCTTGACCCATCCTCCTCTACTTTCTTCACTGCTTCAGCATACCACACCCCCTGCACTACTCTGACCCCACCCCCTGCACTACTCTGACCACACCCCCTGCACTACTTTGACCTCACCCCCTGCACTACTCTAACCACACCCCCTTGAACTACTCTGACCCCACCCCCTGCACTACTCTGACCACACCCCCCTGCACTACTCTGACCACACCCCCCTGCACTACTCTAACACAATTAACCTCAACCTGCCTCTCTCCCACCGGACACTTCTGATCCCCAGCACCATGGGCACCCGTACAATTAAAACATAGCACTTCTTCCTCCGATACTACTGAACTACACAATTATTTGTCTCATGCCCCTTCTGCACACTTATCACACCTCTTATCATTCATCATATGTATCTACCACAACCTACTGTGTTTTTTTTGTATTTTATTAATGCGAGATGATACATAGTGTTAAATGGTCTATCTCCACATTCTTTACCGTTGTCATTTTTAAAAAAGTAGTTATATTACAGTAAACATTGATGACCACTATGTTAAAAAAAAATATTGCTGTAAATGTCTGGTAGACTTTTTTAGAGATGTCTGCCACTAATAGATCTCTACTCCATTGTCATCAACATTGCAACGCATATCATGCCCATATTATGCCAGCTACAACATTGGAAAACACTAGTTTACTGTATATTACAGTGAATTTTTATTTTTTATTTTATTTCACATTGAATTTGGGGCTGTGTTATGCACTATATACACTTTATTTAGTTGATTAATATTTGGTGTTTACGACAGTATGACAATTAGAATGAAATTAGAATTACACATTGTAATTTAAGTGTACTTTTTTAATCAACCTCCGTTGTTACGCGGAGTGGAACAGGGGAACCCAAGAGCAGGCTAAGACGAGGAAACTGGGATGAAGTAACCAAGGTATTTATTGAAACACAGGAGGAAGATGGAGTGCAGGCCAGGGGAAGCTCGGGTGGGTTGCAGGGAACGAGGTGCGGAGGCTGAGGCTGGAGCGAGAGGGGTTGGGACAGGGTAAGCAGGTCCGGAGGGTAATCCAATGGAGTAGTAGAGTGGGGGATCCAGGACAGAGTAGCAGGATGACGAGACGTGGAACTGGAGACATGGACCAGAGTCAGAGCGGGCAGAACTGTAGCGGAGAGGAAAACAGCGTCAGGCAAGGAAACAGGCACAACAGGATCTAACAGTAACACACGGCTAGAAGCATAGACTGACTGAGCAGAGATTACAATCTGGCCACGTGGAAGTGGCAGGGCTGAGTATTTGTAGAGGTCTTGATAATGGAACATGTTGCAGTTGGTGGGGATCTGCTCTGACTCCAGCACACCTGTCTCCGGGGGGAGAGGGAGAGGGAGAGGGAGAGGGAGAGGGAGAGGGAGAGGGAGAGGGAGAGGGAGAGAATACTGGGGGAGTGGCGGCAGGTCAAGGAGACACAGGATGAATAGTAGAAGGCGTTGCAGGAACAGATGTGATATCACTGTAATCAAGATTGTGAAATTGTATTAATTTATACATTTATTTATCTTCAAACTATTGCACACACAAAGCTCTTGTGTTATAATCTCAAATAAAACATTGTTGTGGAAAAATTCTTACGTAGGAAAACTCGAAGTCAATCTTAAATGAATCATTGTTTATTGTCAGCGCGCTGGAGAGGTTCCAACCAACTCAATGCACCATAGTACACATGTCAATCAGGAGCTCTGCTGGGGCAGTCCCAGCTCAATGCACCATAGTACACATGTCAATCAGGAGCTCTGCTGGGGCAGTCCCAGCTCAATGCACCATAGTACACATGTCAATCAGGAGCTCTGCTGGGGCAGTCCCAACCCAATGCACCATAGTACACATGCCAATCAGGAGCTCTGCTGGGGCAGTCCCAGCCCAATGCACCATAGTACACATGTCAATCATGAGCTCTCTCTTGGCAGACCCAGCCCAATGCACCATAGTACACATGTCAATCAGGAGCTCTCTCTTGGCAGACCCAGCAGTTGTCTTGTATACGATTATACACAGACAAGTTATATTTGCATGATTTAGCATAATGAATTAATCATTACCGTTTTGTTTCATTCATGTGACCGACCAATATTGTTTCATAACATGTGACAGACCAATACCTCACGAGGTTTCTCCTCTCTATGCTGAGACCTTGAAACTAAGATATCTTTCATCTGTTCTCAAAGTGAGGATTTGTAGAGTCAGCCACTTGCATGAACACAGAAATTGGTTTATAGAACACCACATGAATAGAACACAGAAATTAGTTATCAGAAAAGCACAAACATAAAACTTCCCATTACAGCATGAAGCTCAAAATGGGTTCATTCTGTGAAGGGAAGTGTGAGCTGAGACAACGACAACATTTTTAAGTTCAAACAACATCTTTAATCATATGGTTTGTTTGCAACAGCTATTGTCTACATTGTGGGAGGCATCCAGTTAGTTCAAGCCTAAATATACATTCCTGTTTCTAACTTTTAATGACGTGTCAAAAGTCCAAATTCAATCCCTCCTTATAAGATAACATAATATATATATATATATATATATATATATATATATATATATATATATATATATATATATATATTAAAAGCATGATCAATATTTCAAATGAATTATCAACACAGTATTAAGTTTGGTAAATGGCTAGAAAAATGAATTCATAATAAAATATCAAATCTAGAGGTATAAATACATTGTTCCTTTTGATGGTATTAAATTGTTATTATTAGTATTATTAACATAATATTAAATAATTCCACCTTTCCAAATGATTGCCTACTCCTCTACGTATAACACCAGAATTTACATCCACTGGAGAAATAATAAACAGTACATAAACTGACTGAATATGTGAAGGACATTTTTTACTTTTAAGGAAGGTGAGTATTGGCAAAAAGTGACACTTTCTGAAAATTGTATTTCCGGAACACCTTCCAGAATCATCCCATTGTCTTTACCCCTAACATGATACCATTCTAAACACGATAAACTAAAAGATAAAGAAATATTAAACACAGGATGAAAGACTTCTTAAAACACTAATTGTTCTGAGATCATTGAAATATTCCAGGTAATCCATTTTCTCTCATTGCCAAGGTCAACCTGGGGTCAACACCCATTAATCTCAAGTTAAACCTGCCTCTGGACAGGTTTAATTTCAGCCTTCACTTAGATCCAGTGGCGAACTGTGACTATAGGACCTAGGCCTTCAGAGGAACCAAAAATCTTCCAATATAACAGAAAACATAGCATCACTTAACGCGTCCGACTTTATAAATTCTGTTGTCGGGCCATTCTAGTTCTAGTGAAGGAGGAGCAGTGATTTTTGATGACATTATGAATTAATCAAACAGGCCTGGCTGCGCTTCGGGCTGCCACACACACACAGACAGAACCGGATGGACACACCATGACACACAGCATAACATAATGCACTGTTTACACAGCTGATGGTAGCCAGTACCACTATTACACTATCATCAATAGAGACAACGACAGTGTCACGTCAAAGGTGAAAGTCTCCTGGTGTTGAAAGGACAGCGAGTGTAATACCTGTGCACTCCGTGGCGCTGAAGGAGAGACAGATTTGGTCATAGAAGACAGCAGTCACACACAGCATCAAATAATGTTACAGAATAAGCAGCCTATTCACTCCAGTAGACCCCATGAAGTCATAACAATACAAAAAGCACAACCATTTCATTTCCAAAATGAATTGAACAAACCAGCTATTACTTCCCATTGCCAATATATTTTATCACATTCATCCCACTAACCAGTAATATAAAGTTTAAATGCAACAATGTTTTACAGTCATTGTAGGTGAGGACCTAGTGGACCTATTGGATAACTGCACAATCATTTGGGCTTTTTTGGGCTTGGGCTCATTAAATGTGGTTAATGTAGGGCTCATTAAATGTGGTTAATGTAGGGCTCATTAAATGTGGTTAATGTAGGGCTCATTAAATGTGGTTAATGTAGGGCTCATTAAATGTGGTTAATGTAGGGCTCATTAAATGTATTTAATTTATGTCTCATCAGGCTCAGGGAGCATCAGGTTTGAATTTTCATGCTGATCAAAGCTCTAATCAAATCCAGACATTTATATGCTTTATAATGCTTTTGAATGACACTTCCGGTTTTGGCAGAAAATACTGCTTTACCTGGGAGAATAATGCACATACAGGTTGATTCACAAGACACCAACCAAGTAACTTACATATACGGTCTCTTCATTAGGCCTAATGGCATTTTATGTCCATGATATGAAGTTTGTTGTAGTGACTAAGTAAGCCTAATTGTAAAAGTAAGCCTCAAAAGTGCCATGTTTGTACAGTTTATTATGTGGAGGAAAAATATAGGCAGCCAGGACCAAACGCCAGGACTGCTCAGTACGCCGTACTGTAGGACCAAGGCCCTTCTCCCCCGATTGCTCAGTTTGGCCGGGCGGCCAGCTCTTGGAAGAGTCTTGGTGGTTCCAAACTTCTTCCATTTAAAAATGATGGAGGCCACTGTGTTCTTGGGGACCTTCAATGCTTCAGAAATGTTTTGGTACCCTTCCACAGATCTGTGCCTCGACACAATACTGTCTCAGAGCTCTACGGACAATTCCTTTGACCTCATGGCTTGGATTTTGCTTTAACATGCACTGTCAACTGTGGGACCTTATTCAGACAGGTGTGTGCCTTTCCAAATCATGTCAAATCAATTGAATTTACCACAGGCGGACTCCAATCAAGTTGTAGAAACATCTCAAGGATGATCAATGGAAACAGGATGCACCTGAGCTCAATTTCGAGTCTCATAGCAAAGGGTCTGAATACTTATGTAAATAAGGTATTTATTTTTTTGTAAAAGATATATATATTTTTTTTCACTTTGTCATTATGGGGAATTGTGTGTAGATTGCTGAGCATTTTTTTCTCTCCATTTAATCCATTTTAGAATAAGGCTGTAAGGTAACAACATGTGGAAAGTCAAGGGGTCTGAATACTCTCCAAAGGCACTGTATTTATGCAGTTGGTTAGTTCCTTCACAGTGTGCACTGCAGGTTGCTAAAAGGTAGTGCTGTATTAGATGTGTGTACTAAACAGCCTGAAACTGTCTTCATGCAGGGTTCTCTCAGCTGGTGAGAACACAGCATGTTGTCACAGCAACCCTGGGAGAGGATGCTCACTTCAGCTGCAGGCTCATGAAACCCAAAGACGAGCTTCAAGTCAGCTGGCAGAAAGTGACACCAGGGGAGATTGATAATGTGGCCACCTACAACAAACGATTTGGACCAGTAGTCAACCCACCTTTTCAGAGGAATGTGGAGTTTGAAGACGAGGGACTGCAGAACTGCACTATCGTCATCAGAGGAGTGTCAAGAGGAGACGAGTCCTGCTACAAGTGTCTGTTTAACGCCTATCCAGATGGAGCTATCAGTGGCAGGTCCTGTGAACAGCTGTGAATAGAACCCACAGCACCAGAAGCAGAACAAGTCTGGATACGCTTCCACACATACTGACCAACTGCACAACCAAATGTTGACCCAACACTGCCTGCTCAGACCGACTATAGATATAACGTTTTTACTCAGTAGAGGAATACAATAACACTTAATCAAACCAAAGTGATGCTCCTTTGACTGGGTTGACTTGGTTATAATGGACCTTGAGAGCTGAGAGGAGGAAGTGCTGCTATTGTCTAGCTTGTATTTGTGTTACTCCTGTGCAGAAACACTTGCACCTCTGCTAGGGCATCTTGGTCTTTGTGACTGGAGTCTTTGCTGAGCACTCACCACAGAGAGGTCTTATGATCAACCACAGACACATCAACTTCCTTGTTTAGACACAAACAATGATAGATTCTGCACCACCACAAGGCTGAAGGGTGCTTTTTATCAAGCGTAGAACTGATGCAGATATTGGTTAGTTTCAATCAACCCTGAAACGGCCAATGTGTACTCATGTTGTACTTCTATAGAAGAAACCCTGAAAGGAGAAGCAATTTTTGCCTAAGTGGGCAAGTGTCATTAACTGTTATGTCATCATACACCATATACAAAGTATGTGGACACCCCTTCAAATTAGTGCAACACTCAGTACTGAGTTCCAAACTGCCTCTGGAAGCAACATCAGCACAATAACATTTCAATGGGAGCTTCATGAAATGGGTTTCCATGGCCGAGCAGCAGCACACAAGTCTAAGATCACCATGCACAGTGCCAAGCGTCAGCTGGAGTGGTGTAAAGTTCGCCACCATTGGACTCTGGAGAAGGGAAAATGCCTTTTCTGAAGTGATGAATCACGCATCATCTGGCAGTTCGACGGACAAATCTGGGTTTGGCGGATGCCAGGAGAACACTACCTGACCCAATTCATAGTGCCAACTGTAAAGTTTGGTGGAAAAGGAATAATGGTCTGTTGCTGTTTTTCATGGTTCAGGCTAGGCGCCTTAGTTCTAGTGAAGGGAAAGCTTAATAATACAGCATACAATGACATTCTGTACTTTGTGGCAATAGTTTGGGGAAGGCCCTTTCCTGTTTCAGCATGACACAGAAATGGTTTGTCGAGATCGGTGTGGAAGAACTTGACTGGCCTGCACAGAGCCCTGACCTCAACCCCATTGAACACCTTTAGGATGAATTGGAATGCAAACTGCGAGCCAAGCCTAATCGCCCAACATCAGTGCCCGACTTCACTAATGCTCTTGTGGCTGAATGGAAGTAAGTCCCAGCAGCAATGTTCCAACATCTAGTGGAAAGCCTTCCCAGAAGAGTGGAGGCTGTTATAGCAGCAAAGGGGGGACCAACTCAATATTAATGCCCATGATTTTGGAATGAGATGCTCGACAAGCAGGTGTCCACATACTTTTGGTCATTCAGCGTACGTCCTAATAGCTGTCATAACTATGTTACCCAACTGTCTTACCACATCATAACCACACATATATTCTTCATTTTATGGTATTATTTCAGTATCCATGCTTGTAATGTTACTTTTCTCCATCTCCACCCCTCAGCTAATGTGGCTACCATTGGGCTGAAACACAAACTCCAGGTTGTGGTTATATCAAGACAGCAGCACCACCTGCTGTTTACTTATTGAAAGACCAAAGAGAAGAGGAGCGTAGATAATGTTCACTTCTCTCACAAAATATGACATTAGTCCAATTATTTTCTTTGTCTGCAATATTTTATCCTCCACTTATTTCACCTCAATTAATTTCAAAATGATAGCACGTGTTGAACTTGTATTGATGTAAGGTGTATGAGGTCTTGTGGTAGTAAAAAGTGATGGAACATTTTTTGACTTATGGTGTGTGTTTGGTTGAGTAAATCTTGGATATGAATGAAGTAATAGTAATTATTACTTAAGTAAAGTAATGCTTTTGGCGTCATTAGTGCCTAGGCTCGGCCTTCAAAGTTCAGAACGTCCCATAGCCCTTGAGAAACAATATCATTATCTATAAATGTTGCCATGACAACATTGTTGATTTCCCTAGGCCTACACCACAGATTAAAAAGCTGAAGCCAGGCCCACTGTCTTCAGATATTGTGTATGTTCTCATGTGCTCCATCTCTCCAATGCCTTTTAATAAACTTGTGCTACATCATGTATTATTGAGTTACATTGTTGCCCGATCTCATCTATGATTCCTCTGTCAGTGCAATGCATACAACTTCAAAATCAAATAAAATGTCACATACTTCGTAAACAACATATGTAGACTAACAGTAAAATGCTTACTTAGGGGCCCTTCACAACAATGTAGAGAGAAAGAAAATAGAGAAATAATAGAAATGTAATAATACAAGTAATAATAAATACACATTGAGTAAGGATAATATGGCTATATACACGGGGTAGCGAGTCGATGTGAAGGGGTACACGGTAATTGGGGTAGATATGTACATTTAACTAGGTATAAAGTGACTGCAGCAGGAAAGATAATAAACAGTAACAGCAGCAAACGTGACGAGTCAAAAGAGTTAGTGTAAAATAGTCATCGCAGATAGTCCGGGTAGCTATATGGTTAACTATTTAGCATTCTTATGGCTTGGTGGTAGAAGCTGTTCAGGGTCCAGACTTGGTGCATCGGTACCGCTTGCATGTCATGTTGAGGACGATTGTTTGATATCCTATTTTCATTAGATTGAAGTGTGTCGAGTTTGAGTTCATATCGTCATTTATTTTATTATGTAAATACAGAATTTCCAGATGCTTGTTGTGTTAGATTCCACAGTTTATTGAACAATTAAATTATTTTCCTGCTTCTGAAGAAGAAAAAGCCTCAGCAAATTTCCCCAGCAGATATACACAATACTAAATTGATTGAGTTTAACTGTGACTGTAGACAGAATACAGAGAGCAAATTTACTTTCACTTTTATGCAGGAGGTTGCCTGGTCCCAGATCCGTTTGTGCTTTTGCCTACTCCATTGTCATTGCCAAGCCAAACATTGTTGGTATGGCAATTCAATGAGGAATTGGCAAGAGAGCATAAACAGACTGGTACCCAGGCTATGGAGCAGGTGTACCGGAAGAAGGAATTTCCCGCTCTTTTTCTCTTATTTCATTACTGTAGTAAATTACATTTTCACCATGTCTCCTGCACTCTTCAACTCTCTGTTTATTCTGCTCATATTCCTCCCTAATGGTGAGTTATATCAGTTTTATGCACGATAATACCGCATTTGACTACCACTTTGAAAGTGGCGCGATATTGTTAGTGCCAATGTCTTGATCTAATTGTGTGCTTTCACAACTGTAGACAAACCTGTTAATTTCACAACACGAACTACATGTCATATTGAAGCTGTAGCTCAATCTTCTTGTTGCATGGGTAAATAGCCACCAACTCTGAATTGTTAAATAATTCGTATTTATTAGCAAAAAGTAGTAAGACAAAGGCTGGGCACAGCACAACGCGTTTTGGTTTCACAGAACTAGGACAAAATACATGAGGCTTTAAGCCACTAGAGGGTGCTACTAGACTATGAGACTAATGTAACCGCTCCCAAATTCATAGACAGACATGGATGCAAGGATTGACCATCCATGATATCAAAATAAATGTTTTGAGGCTATACAGTGTTTGATCATATTTGATCTGTAAAGTTGACTAATTCAATATATACATTAAAACAAGTGTGACATACTTGAAAATCATTGGGCTCTTGAGTGGCGCATTGATCTAAGACACTGCACCTCAGTACAAGAAGCGTCACTGCAGTACATGGTTTGAATCCAGGCTGCGTCACATCCATTGGGTGTCCCATAGGGCATAGCACAAATGGCCCACCGTCGTCCGGGTTTGGCTGGGGTAGTCCGTCATTGTAAATAAGAATTTGTTCTTAACTGACTTGCCTTGTTACGCCCTGACCGTAGAGATCCTTTTATTCTCAATGTTTCTTTGGTCAGGGTGTGACTCGGGTGGGAAAGTCTATGCTTTCTGGTTCTTTGTTTTTGGCCGGGTATGATTCTCAATCAGGGACAGCTGTCTATCGTTGTCTCTGATTGGGAATCATACTTAGGCAGCCTTTTTCCCTTTTCTCATTTGTGGGTTGTTGTCTTTGTTAGTGGCATGTATAGCCTTACAGAGCTTCACGTTCGTTTTGTTGTTTATTGTTTTGTTGGCGACATTTAAAATAAAAGAATGTACGCTTACCACGCTGCATCTTGGTCCGGTCATTTCCTTGACGACGACCGTGACAGAACAACCCACCACAAACGGACCAAGCGGCGTGGCCGGGAGGAGCAGACAGAGTGGACATGGGAAGACATTCTGGAAGGAAAGGGATCCTGGACGTGGTAGGAGATCCTGGCTGGAAAGGATCGCCTGCCGTGGAAGCAGGTGGAAGCAGCTAGTAAAGGGGCCCAGCGTTACACAGGGTCACCGGCTGGCAAGGAAGACCGGGAGGCCACTCCCAAAAAATGTTTTGGAGGGGCACACGGGGAGGTTGGCAGAGCTAAGTCCCTGTGCTCACGGTAGGGAGTGTGGTACTGGTCAGGCACCGTGTTATGCGGTGAAGCTCACGGTGTCTCCAGTGTGCGTTCACAGCCCGGTGCGCTCTGAGCCAGCTCTCCGCATGTGTCGTGCTAGAGTGGGCATCCAGCCAGGACGGATTGTGCCAGCACAGCGCTCCTGGTCTCCGGTGCGCCTCTTCGGCCCAGGGTACCCTGCGCCGGCTCTGAGCACTGTGTCTCCGGTGCACTATCACAGCCCAGTGCTTCCTGTGCCTGCGATCCGCACGTGCTGGGCCAAAGTGGGCATTCAGCCAGGACGAGTGGTGCCAGCTTTAAGCACCAGATCGCCAGTGCTCCCCCACAGACCGGTTTGACCTGTGCCTGCTCCACGGACCAGGCCTCCAGTATGTCTCCCCAGCCTGGTGAGTCCTGTGCCTGCTCCAAGAACCAGGCCTCCAGTATGTCTCCCCAGCCTGGTGAGTCCTGTGGCTGCTCCAAGAACCAGGCCTCCAGTATGTCTCCCCAGTCTGGTGAGTCCTGTGCCTGCTCCAAGAACCAGGCCTCCAGTATGTCTCCCCAGCCTGGTGAGTCCTGTGCCTGCTCCAAGAACCAGGCCTCCAGTATGTCTCCCTAGCCTAGTGAGTCATGTGCCTGCTCAAAGAACCAGGCCTCCAGTAGGTCTCCCCAGCCTGGTGAGTCCTGTGCCTGCTCCACGGGCCAATCCGGGCCCTGCAGCGAGGGTCCCCAGTCCGGGCCCTGCAGCGAGGGTCCCCAGTCCGGGGCCTGCAGCGAGGGTCCCCAGTCCGGGGCCTGCGGCGAGGGTCCCCAGTCCGGGGCCTGCGGCGAGGGTCCCCAGTCCGGGGCCTGCGGCGATGGTCCCCGCACCAGAGACGCCACCAAAGTGGGGGGAGCCAGAGGTGGAGCGGGGTCTGCGTCCCGCACCGGGACCGCCACCAAGATAGATGCCCACCCGGACCCTCCCCTATAGTGCCAGGTTTGCGGCCGGAGTCCGCACCTTTGGGGGGGGGGGGAGGGGTACTGTCACGCCCTGACCGTAGAAATCCTTTTATTCTCTATGTTTGTTTGGTCAGGGTGTGACTCGGGTGGGAAAGTCTATGCTTTCTGGTTCTTTGTTTTTGGCCGGGTATGATTCTCAATCAGGGACAGCTGTCTATCGTTGTCTCTGATTGGGAATCAGACTTAGGCAGCCTTTTTCCCTTTTCTCATTTGTGGGTTGTTGTCTTTGTTAGTGGCATGTATAGCCTTACAGAGCTTCACGTTCGTTTTGTTGTTTATTGTTTTGTTGGCGACATTTAAAATAAAAGAATGTACGCTTACCACGCTGCACCTTGGTCCAGTCATTTCCTTGACGACGATCGTGACATGCCTAGTTAAATAAAGGTTATTAAACACAAAATTGCGCTGAGCTATACACAAAGGTGCCTGTAAACAATTCTGTATATTAATACATTTTTACATTTTTATTAGTGCTATTAGTGCGCACCCCTGTAACTAGCTAGCCAATTCACACCGGTTACACATGCGTATTGTGTGTTAACTGTTGACAAACCAGTTCATTTGACTATAGTAATGCATGATTTCATCTGCAACTCCATACTCTTACTGTATGGAATGATTGATGTCGCTCTAAAGAGTACTTTAATGTTGATGTATGCTGTGGCCTTATGCACATATCTTGTATATTCTATCCTGAAATTGACAGAAATTGATAGTTTTACAACAGGTGCCATAACTTCCTCCCGCCTAGACTGCCCTTAGCACTGTAGTCCCCCTTCTGACCATTCTGAGTACTACTAGTGTCTAAGAACTATTGTAACTGTCTTCATGCAGGGCTCTCTCAGTTGGTGAGAACACAGCAGGTTGTCACAGCAACCCTGGGAGAAGATGCAGTCTTAAACTGTGAGCTCATGAAACCCAAAGACGTGCGGCAAGTAACCTGGCAAAAAGTGACAACTGGGGCGAATGAAAATGTGGCCACTTACAGCAAACGAGGTCCCAATGTCAACCCACCTTTTCAGGGGAAAGTGGAGTTTGAAGATGAGGGACTGCAGAACTGCTCTATCGTCATCAGAGGCGTGTCAAGAGGAGACGAGTCCTGCTACAAATGTCTGTTTAATGCCTTTCCAGATGGAGCTATCAGTGGAACGACCTGCCTCCAAGTAAATGGTAAAATCTGATAACACAATGTACTGTAAATTATTGACTCAGAACAACTTCTTCAGAACTTCAGGCAGCTATTTTATCAGATCATACATCCAATGTCTTGAAACCATTTATCAAAATGTGATCATTTAGTAAATAATTTAAATGGAATCATTTAGTAAATAATTTAAATGAAATCATTTAGAAAATAATTTAAATGGAATCATTTAGTAAATCATTTAAATGGAATCATTTAGTAAATCATGTGCATGAAACCATTATGGTATTTACATTCACTGTGAACTGTGTTTGTTGTTTTCCTATAGAGCTGTATGGACCCTCACTCCTCATCACACAAACCAACAACAGTCACATCACTCTGTCCTGTTCTGCTACTGGACGACCTGTTCCTATAGTAACCTGGGATGACATAATGATAGAACATTCCACCATGGTTGATGTCACCCATCCCAATGGAACTGTCACTGTGACAACTACTGTAACAGTGGTAGTGTCCAGTCTAACTGACAAAGAAGTTAGGTGTGTTGCTTCTATGTCCTTCAGTGATGTCACCAAGAATGCTTCCATGGTGATTCCAGCTTCAATTACTGGTGAGAAATGTCTATAGATCAATGTGTAATATATTGACATGATCAGGAACATGATGTCATGATGAAGTACTGTCTGTGTTCATGATGAAGTACTGCCTGTGTTCATGATGAAGTAGTGCCTGTGTTCATGATGAAGTACTGTCTGTGTTCATGATGAAGTACTATCTCTGTCCATGATGAAGTACTGTCTGTGTTCATGATGAAGTACTGTCTGTGTTCATGATGAAGTACTATCTCTGTTCATGATGAAGTACTGTCTGTGTTCATGATGAAGTACTGCCTGTGTTCATGATGAAGTACTGCCTGTGTTCATGGTGAAGTACTGTCTGTGTTCATGATGAAGTACTTCCTGTGTATTTCTGTGCTAGGCCAATCTCAGGTCTCTGATGATGACAGGATCAGTGGTAAGTGGTTGTTATTCTAATAATGACAGGTCATAATCAACCTATTGAATGGCTCTTTTACTATTCAACTTTCAGGTGTAGTGCAGAGCCATATTTACATGTATGAGGCTTTGGTGTAGTGTACCTGGGAAGTTGACCTCTGTCTTTTCTTGTCATCTCTGTCATTCACAGGTGCAGTGATTGGTGCAGTGATGGGTTCAGTGATGGGTTCAATGTGTCTCATTGCTGTATTCTGTGTAATATGGCAAAAGAGGAGAAAAGACACCTCATCCAGGTAGAGATACAAACTATTACCTTGAAACTGAACAGTTACTCTGAACTGAATGTGATTTGACTGCCAGTTGTTAACCAGTTGATCTCTTTTCTGATGTAGAAAACCCCCAGTTCCTGACCCTGAAATCAGCAGAACTCCCTTAAAGACACCACCAACATCCAAACAGTAAGATGCTCATTCTAGAGAACATTTAAGGGATCATGATGGATACCTATTTGAAAACAAGAAACATGACAATTGCATTTTCTGAGAATATGTGTTATACAGGTTAAAACTCATTCTTCATCATTAAATAATTGTAATGAAAGAATAATGAATCAGATGATGTGGTTCTTGTCAGTACATTGTTTATTTTGATTTATTTCAGTGTCACACCATCCTCCAGTCCATCACAAATGTGAGTATCTCTTCCACATTTTTACAAGCTTTTTAAGATAAATAATAATTTTATTACCTTTTGTTTTTTCAGGTCACACTCGTCAACCAGCTCACCAAACAGCTCAACAACCAAGCGTAGGATGACTAAGAAGTAGGTTTACCTTCTCATACTTTCATAGTCTTAATGTCTTCTGTAATCTCTCTCATTGAGCAAGAAACTTGGGAATGAAACTTGTATTTGGGAATGGGAATGAATGAAATGTATTTGGGAATGAAATGTATTTCTGTGGTGTATGTTTCTTGCCGCTACATTGTCTGTTTTGATGTCTTTCATACCAAGCTCCAGTCCGTCACAAATGTGAGTATTTTTACGACTTTATTTGATTATCCCGATAGAAAGCGTGAAACAGACAATATTGAGAATGTTACAAAACTTTTTGTATAAATTACAGTAACCCAAAAATCAAAACATAATTTAAAAATGTCCTCCTCTTTCTGGATAAAATCCCTCAGCTCGTCTGAGAAATGCAGGATACAACCAGCTCAGAAGGCTGTAAAGAAGTAGGTTTACACCTTCATTCTCTCACTCTCTGCTGTAGTCTGTCTTCTTAAGGAAGAAGCTCTGAAATTATGTAATTTTGTGGTGGTCATGGAGTAGTCATGGTGACAGCATCATGCACTCAGCTGCATGTTAATATCTGTTCTGTTATGTTTGTCACAATGGCTGTCAGACCATCTTATTACATCACAATGACCTGTGTTTTCATCCAATTGAAATATTACGATTTTCTTTCCCCCTTTTTTCTTTCTCAGGAACCTTTTCAATGACTACTGAGTGACTGTACACACATTAACACACACACCTGATCATTCTTGACTAATCTGGTTCATGTTATTTTATCTTTAAAAGTCTGTGACAATCAATCCGTTAAAAAAAAAACAGTCCTTTTTAAAGATGTTGAATTGAGCCTGTTATAACAGTTATCTTAGTTGCCTGGTTTGGCTCAGGTCATGATACTCTTGGGCCTAGGGAGAGTTGTGCAGGTCAGTTTAAAGATTGTAAGCAGAAACCAAAAAGCTCTCTGAGACATTTACAAAGACCACACACGTAAGAGTGGAAAATCAACCCTATTGGACACTTCCACTAAACAATCAATATGCATTACTGCCATCAGGCATCAGTACAGCTTTTAAATGTTTATCTTGTATATATATACCTTGTAAGCATGTGTGTTGCTGTTGATATGTTTACTGTATATCTTTATCTTGTGTTACGTGCCACAACTAATGTTCCTTCTGGGGAAAAAATGTCATTTATTCTATTCAATTTAAGGTTTCAAAGGGAGGGTATATTACCAGTAAACTACCAGAATTTTGGCAACTTTCAAGTTTTGGGATGAATTTTACAAGATCACATCTAGTGAGGTTTTTTGGGTACTTCAGATTATCACGTGTCTGTAATTATCTTTGGCCCTCTGTGTGGCCTTATCACTACATGCGAATTCATTAAAAAAAAAAAAGTTATTCAAGTATAAGGGACCAAAGTTCCCATACTAGAAAATATTTGTGCTGACATCAAAATGAGGGGTATTGTACAAAATAAATTAACCAGCAATTAGAAGTCTCTAACCAGTCAGAATGTCAAAGCCAATGACGTGATTCATGTAAGCCAACTCTGTCTCAACTCTGTTGGGGAGGAAAGCAAATCCAGACTCAGGGTGGAGAAGAAACACTAGTGGGCGTGGTGTTTGGCCGGAGCGATGTGGATGGTAGTCAGGCTACCTGATGTGCAGGAAGGAAACAGGAAACGACAGACCGGCCACCATGAAACAGTTATCTCATGCTTTAAATAGACTGGCCTTGCATCCACAGAAGTACATAGGCTACAGCATACATACATTTTTTGGGGAAAAACGGTTGTAATAAATCATATCCAGCTAGTTACTAGTTGTTTGGTGTGTTTTTTTATTAACATATGCACTAACATATGCACATGTAGGCTAATTCATGTAGCCAGGCCTATATAGGAAAGAAAACTATAAAACGGGTCTACATTAATATTCTGTATTTTAAAGTTACAGTTTGAATACAGTGGCAGTTGGGACTTTTACTGATTTCTCCATTCATGTTTATGACAGGACAATGTTAGTATTTTACAACAGTACACTGACACCTGGTGGAAAAGTTTATGACTTTGAGATCAGGTGATCTCCACAGAAACATGCTTTGTTCTATCCGCAAACAGAACAGCTATCATTTTTTAGACTTGTACTGTATATAACACTTGTACTTCCATAACAGATGTGCAGCCTGCAGACAGTATGTGCTGATATTTACAACAACCACAGAACATCTACAGTAAAGGAGAGGCTGATATATGGCAAGTCAGACAAGGAAGAAAATTGCATTTTCAGTAATCAAAATATTCACAGTAAATGCATATCTTCCACTCTACCGTACAGCTAGCTGTTACGAGAAGGTGTCTAGTGCCATGTCATCATTGGTCAACGGTGCCAGAGGGTCAGGGGTTAGGATGCGGCAGCTGCAGAGTTGAGTAAAGCCCATTGTCTCTCCTTGTGAACGTGTTGTAGAGCTCAATGTCCTGTGGCTCCTCCTACAAAGACATGAACAATATGTCACCATATTACACTGTAGAATCTCATATGGGGCTCTGGAAAATTCAATTGAAAAAGTAAAAGAGCGTAGTCTGCAGGGGCCTCATTAATAAACGCTGCATACGGACAAAATATCCCCCATAACATGCTTGCGCCAGTTTCCACGCAAAAGTTGTCATTTATAGAAATTGACCTTGACGTGTGAATGTGTTTATCCTCACGCTAACTTTAGACCATGAATACGCAGTTTCAAGTGGTTGAAGTATTGCATTGCAAGAAGGCATACGTAGCCTAGTAGTAGCATTGTGCAGGAATATATGATAACTCTCTTATTCAGAACAATTAATTAAACAGGTAGCTAAATATCATGCAATCATTCGTGGTTAGTGAGAAGTGCAAAAAATCTATTTATTTTATATTTGCACTCTAAAATAATTAGGTGTCCTTGCTAAGCAAAGCACAACTCTAGATTTCTTTTTCCTGTTTTTATTATTATATTTATTCTGCTAACTCTAAAGTTCAAAAGATTTAAGCTATTAAAACGAAACCAACTTCCAAATGTCCAGACTGCCCCAACTTAGATTGCTTGTCAAAGGATTTTTGATGCTGTGTTTACTTTTTGAGCTATAGCCATTTAAAATATTCTTAAATTAACACGGGTTTGAATGAGAACCATAGGAATAAATATATTTTTTATTTATTACTTTTATTTATACAGGGTGGGTCAGCATTGAGACCAGGATCTCATTTGTAAGGGTGCCCTGTGAACATGAACATACAATACATCATATCAATACAGTAAATACAACCAGATCAATCAAAACAAACAATCATTTCTAGGTGGCCTGAAGGATATTCCATGAGCTGAGGCATAAAAACTAAAATCATTTGTCCCCAGATCAGTGGAGACCCGCGGGTCTTCCAGAACCAGCCAGTCCAGAGAGCGGGTCTGAAAATTGCTGGATTTCCAGTCAATACATGAGCCGAGGTAGTGGGGGAGTCTCTGAAGAACCGCTTTATATACAAAAAATAGCCAATCCTGGGCCCTTCTGGTAGTCAGAGACTCCCAGCTAAGAGAACTATACAAAACGCAGTGATGTGTATGAAATATATCCCCAGTGATAAAACGCAGTGCTGAGTGATAGACTGAATCTAAAGGTTTTAAAACCGAGGCTGCCACATGCATGTAGATTATATTACAATAATAAAGCACTGGGAGAAGCGTTGCTTGAACAATCTTCCTTCTACTTTCCAAAGTGAGGCAGGATTTATTTCTAGAAAAGAAACCAATCTTAATTCTCAACTTTTGTGTCAGTTTTTCAATGTGTGTTTTATCGTCATCCCATCTCATCATCATGTAATTTGGGCATTATTACAGAGGTAGCTATTCAAAATGGTCCTGCTCATTGGCCAATTAAGCTATACTGTAGGGCCCAAAGAACCTACAACACAACCACACAACCACAGCTACAAACACAACCCCAAAGATGACATGTGCAGACTGACAAAACATAGGTTCCTTCAACACAGCTTTTTGCTTTCATTCCTACTTCATGAACGATAAAGCTTGTTGTATCCCCATTCATTTCAATTGCGGAATGCAGGCTTCAACATTCAAAACTGAAATCAATGCCATAAAACTTTCCGAATGTTCAAACTAAAACAATTTGGGAGCATAAAAACCCATTCTATGGCTTATGATGATATAGTACTCACTGTAGCCTACTATACTAGCCCACTATAACCCACTATAACTCCACACCTACAAACCACCCCAAAATAGGTCACTATAACTAACACATAGCCTTTGAAAACCCTTTTACTACCATTGCTACTACTAACATTACTACTGCCTTCACTACTACTACTGTTTCCCAACCATAAATACTTCAAGACTAGCAAACACACCACATTTACTTCAGTAAATGTAATTTTCTAGTTAGAAATAGGTATATTTTTTCCTATTTATTTAATTTCCATGATCATGCCGAGTGACGCAGTGGTCTAAGACACTGCATCTCAGTGCAAGAGGTGTCACTGCAGTAGCTGGTTCAAATCCAGCGGGAGTCCCATAGTGCGGCGCACAATTGGCCCAGCATCGTCTGGGTTTGGAAAGTAGAAGGAAGATTGTTCAAGCAACGCTTCTCTCAGTACTTTATTATAGTAATATAATCTACATGCATGCGGCAGCCTCGGTTTTAAAACCTTTAGATTCAGTCTATCACTCAGCACTGCGTTTTATCACTGGGGATATATTTCATACACATCACTGCGTTTTGTATAGTTCTCTTAGCTGGGAGTCTTTGACTACCAGAAGGGCCCAGGGTTGGCTATTTTTGGATATGATTCATTGTAAATAAGAATTTGTTCTTAACTGACTTGCCTAGTTAAATAAATTGCAGAATAATCTCCTCACCTTTCCTGACTGTGATGGTTTCATGGCCTATAGACCTACAAGTTAGGATAGGCTACAATTCATCAAATAACTTATTTAAGTCACGTGTAGCTCAGTTGGTAGAGAATGGCGCCAGGGTTGTGGGTTCGATTCCCATGGGGGACCAGTATGAAAATGTATGCACTCACAACTGTAAGTCGCTCTGGATAACCCTGTCTGCTAAATTACTAAATCGTAAATGTAATTAGACCCAATTTACAGTATTAAATAGATAAGCTATTTCAACTCTTTTGCTCTATGCGATCCGATCCGAAGAACAGTTTAACAGTAGAACAGAAGGTTCACCTTTTCCATTGACGTTTGTAGGCTACGTCTGAATACTGTACTGTCAAATTTCTCGAGTAGACAATATTTAATTTATGAACATAAAACGTGTATCATCACCATTGCAGAATAGATTCCTCACCTTTTCTGGCCATGATGAGTTCATATTCCTAAAGTAGCCATAACATAAATTACCATTTAATTGGGCCTATTGGTTATAACATCATCCGAAAGGGAGCGCGGTTTGAATTTGAATTTAACAGAAGAACAAACAGTTGATATTTTGTAATGAAGTGAGTAGGCTACCACTGTAATAAGTATGCAAATACTGCCATTTCGTTCCGAGTAGACAATGTTCCAGAATTCACGGCTAGTGCAGCATATTAAAAAGTTAATGCAAAACATTATTGAATTCAAACAATCTGTTTACAATTTCACAACAATTTGCAATTGTTTTTTTCTTTCAGAAATTGTCAGATACAGCAAATGTCACTGTAAAAGTTTAAAACATTCTGCCAGTTCCTCAAGACATTTGATCAAGCTCTCCATTTCTATTTAGAAACTGCCTTGGTTTAATTCCAGTACACAGAAAAATAGGGCGTTACTGTCACCATAAAATGTAAATTATGGACGTTTTTCAGGGGGATTTTAATGCTCATTCACGCGTGAACAGGTTCAGAATGGGTCTGATTTATAATGGGAAACATGCGCATCCGGCAAGTTTATACATCTCAATATTTTTGTACGTGTGCGGTCTTTTCAGAAATGGCGCACGCAGATATTAATTGTGAAATGTACGCAACGGTTATAAATGAGGACCCAGCTGCCTTCATCTGACTAACAGGCAACAGCAGGCAGTGTTGTGGCACGTCGTTGACGGTTGCAGACACTTGTAGCTGTGTTCTCCTGTTGAGCAAAAAATAAAAATAATTAACATAGCACCAAATGAAACCTGTTTTACACAACACATTTTCCAGAGCAGAATGATTGTGTGCAGTGTATGCGTGTTTTTTTTCACCACACTCGTTTTTGACAGGAAATGAGAAGCGAGCAGCCACAACAGTGCAGCTATTGGAAACTACTCACTGGTCACAGATGTCAGTTGAACATCTAGCCTAGTTTCGTTTTGGTTGAGTTGTCAACTAACGTGATTCAACATGAATTCAGCAAAAAATGTCACCATGTTATTGGATTTAGGTTAAAAGTTGGGGGGGGGGGACTGGAAATTCCCTTACATTGCTTACTTTTTGCAAATCCAATCAGTCCCACGTTGTCATTATATTGCATTTTGTTGAAATGAAGTGGAAACAACATTGATTCAACCAGTTTTTGCCCAGTGGGTAGTGATCAGTACAAACTCATTGAGTCAGACTTAAAGTAGGTCAAGTAGCCTGTGTGTTTTACATTGTGTTTGGGTATTTTAACATTTGTCAGCAGGATATATAGCATTGCATGTGAAGGGCTTACATAGATAAACTTCCAAAACGACAAATTTGAGACAGAAAGGAGTTGGAGCACTCAACTGTCACCTGTTATCATCCTATACAGTGGATTAAAGTGAGCTAAAATAAATCCCTCTCTGCCTTTCTTATTGAGTGCTCCAATTACTTTCTGCCTCAAATTAGTCCTTTTCGATGTTTTTCTTGGTAAGCCCTTTTCATGCTTTTCGTCATTGTTGTTGAGCACCCCTCCTTTGTTTGCTGAAGAGCGAAGGCCCACCTGACCTCATATCATTGCATGTATTTCTGAGACAACAATTCAGTACTCTATCCTCATTGTAGATCTAATATGTATTTGAGAATGCACTTTCTTTACTACAGTGCTTCCAAGTAATTATTCAAATACCAAAAATCTGTCAAACACTCGTGACAGCAACTCTTTTACCTAGCTCTTACCTGAGATGAATGTTCCTCATGATGACGCCCCCAAACACCAGGGCAGCTACACATGCTGCAACGCCTGTTATCATCCCCCAATAGAAGAGACGGTTGTCTGTGGCCTCTTGCACTTGGGTTCCTGAGCAAGGGGAAAATATATATTAAGATCTTATTTGTTTCTCTTCCGCCATCTTGTTCATTTACATTAAGGCAACGTGTTGTTGACAGTCTCTACATTTTAAGACATTATTACATGTACTGATGACAAAATCCAATATTGTGACTACAGAAATTCTCAGTTCTGTCAGATGTAACTTCTATGACAGACGTTACGAAACAAGACCACAAAACACTGACAGAACATAAAGGTAAGCACATAACTTCTACTAAATATGTGATAAGATATGCTGGGGTTCATTTCAAAATGATTGTGAACAATCTCATCAGACCAAACACTTACCGTTGACAGAAATATGTATGTTTAGATCAGAATTGCCTCCATCGTGTGTACAATCACAGGTGTAGTTCCCTTCATCAGATGGTTGTATGTTGCTGATGTGTAGAAACACTCTGTCACTCTCTATCTGCAGTGTGACTCTGGGGTCACAAGTGCTGTTGGTATGATTTGTATCAAATTCTAGTGAAACTCTACACTCATGACCCTCACGTATAACTCTATTTTTGTGACATACTACAGTAAGGATGTCAGTGAGTGTTTGGCTTGAGCAGAGAAGAGTGGCATCTGCTCCTCCGGTCTCCAATGTTTTCTCTTGAGTCACTGTAAACAGGAAGGGAAACAGATTGTGAGTATATTATTTCATGAGATCGGTTTGATTGAGCATGAGTAGTACTATCAATTCTCATTAATAAAAAGTCCCATTTCAGTCTACAGAAATTACTACAGACCCAAAATGACGTTTTACAATGGTAAAAAGAAACCTGACACAAGAAAAAGCCACTTACTGAATTGTTATTGTCCAAATGAAGACGACCCAAAGTGAATGAATGACCTCATACTAAAACTCTCTCAATGTAACAGGAAAATGATATGGGGGGTTAACTGTGTACGGGATGCAACTCTAGACAAGTCATCAACTAATCTACAGTTGAAGTCGGAAGTTTACATACACCTTAGCCAAGTACATTTAAACTCAGTTTTTCACAATTCCTGACATTTAATCCTAGTAAAATTCCCTGTCTTGGGTCAGTTAGGATCACCACTTCCTTTTAAGAATGTGAAATGTCAGAATAATAGTAGAGAGAATGATTTATTTCAGCTTTTATTTCTTTCATCACATTTCCAGTGGGTCAGAAGTTTACATACACTCAATTAGTATTTTGTAGCATTGCCTTTAAATTATTTAACTTGGGTAAAACGTTTTGGGTAGCCTTCCACAAGCTTCCCACAATAAGTTGGGTGAATTTTGGCCCATTCCTCCTAACAGAGCTGGTGTAACTGAGTCAGGTTTGTAGGCCTCCTTGCTCGCACACACTTTTTCAGTTCTGCCCACACATTTTCTATAGGATTGAGGTCAGGGCTTTGTGATGGCCACTCCAACACCTTGACTTCGTTGTCCTTAAGCCATTTTTCCACAACTTTGGAAGTATGCTTGGGGTCATTGTCTGTTTGGAAGACCCATTTGCGACCAAGCTTTAACTTCCTGACTGATGGCTTGAGATGTTGCTTCAATATATCCACATAATTCTCCTTCCTCAGATGCCATCTATTTTGTGAAGTGCACCAGTCCCTACTGCAGCAAAGCACCCCCACAACATGATGCTGCCACCCCGGTCCTTCACAGTTAGGATGGTGTTCTTCGGCTTGCAAGCCTCCCCCTTTTTCCTCCAAACATAACGATGGTCATAATGGCCAAACAGTTCTATTTTTGTTTCATCAGACCAGAGGACATTTCACCAAAAGTACAATCTTTGTCCCCATGTGCAGTTGCAAACCGTAGTCTGGCTTTTTTATGGCGGTTTTGGAGCAGTGGCTTCTTCCTTGCTGAGCGGCCCTTCAGTTTATATCGATATAGGACTTGCTTTACTGTGGATATAGATACTTTTGTACCTGTTTCCTCCAGCATCTTCACAAGGTCCTTTGCTGTTGTTCTGGGATTGATTTGCACTTTTCACACCAAAGTGCGTTCATCTCTAGGAGACAGAACACGTCTCCTTCCTGAGCGGTATGACGGCTGCGTGGTCCGATGGTGTTTATACTTGCGTAATATTGTTTGTATAGATGAACGTGGTACCTTCAGGCATTTGGAAATTGCTCCCAAGGTTGAACCAGACTTGTGGATGTCTACACATTTTTTTCTGAGGTCTTGGCTGATTTCTTTTGATTTTCCCATGATGTCAAGCAAAGAGGCACTGAGTTTGAAGTTAGGCCTTGAAATACATCTACAGGTACACCTCCAATTGACTCAAATTATGTCAATTAGCCTATCAGAAGCTTCTAAAACCATGACATCGTTTTCTGGATTTTTCCAAGCTGTTTAAAGGCACAGTCAACTTAGTGTATGTAAACTTCTGACCCACTGGAATTGTGATACAGTGAATTATAAGTGAAGAAAAAGAAGACATTTGTGGAGTGGTTGAAAAACGAGTTTAATTGACTCCAACCTAAGTGTATGTAAACTTCCGACTTCAACTGTATTATTTGGGGGGGTTTAACTGTGTACGGGATGCAACTCTAAACAAGTCATCAACTAAACTAAATCCTCTTCCTAACATGTCTAAGGTATTAAACCACAACATCAAAGAGATGGGTCTGTGTGAACTGTGGAGATTCAACTGAAAGACAATACTCCTATTACTCTCCCCTCCAAAACTCATATTCAAGAAGTTACTTTTTTATTGTAAACTTGGCTTTAATTGACTGTTTCTGAATGGAAATACCTTCCTAGAATAATTACAGACAATCGGCCATTGTCTTTCACGTTTAAGCTCAACCTCCTATGCCAATAGCAGAGACATAGCGATCCAACACAATGTTTCTTGGAGAGTTTACCTCAATATGTAAACACAACTGTAGATTCACAGAATGTTTATGAAATCTGTTTCATGCATAATGTGTGCCATGTTTGCTGGAACAGAATTTATTTTGCTAACAAAACTGACAACCTGATTAAATTATTGAATGGCACTCGAGTGTTTGTTAGTTCTGCATTTTTATTTAAAGCATAGGTGCCCTACTTGCAACCATTTTAAATTTAAACCGTATATCAGCCAATTTAAATTGTTGATTTTGAGAGTTTACCTTACACACAGATAGACATGTTTTTGGAAATTAATGTAGACAATGAAGTGTGTCCAACTGTTGTCTAGGAAACTCTTAAATCATACATGAGAGGTTGTATCATGTCTTACTCTTCACATAAGAAAAGAAGACCAATAAAGAATTAGAAATACTAGAACAGAAAATCCACGACTTGGAAAGAAAACACAGTTTAGATAGAAATGTTGACACCCTTCAACAGTTGAACACTTTGAAGATAACACAATAAACTCTCGATCTGCAGAGATTTCTTCCATGAAATCCAAACAACAATATGTTGAGCAAGGTGAAAGTGCAGGGGAAATGCATGCTTGGCAAATTACGAAAGAGGAATGTACCATCCATAGCATTCAAACCCCAGATGGTAGCATAACAATGGTTCCTTCTGAAATTAACTCAGTCTTTATTAAAATATTTTATCACAAACTGTATCAATCCCAAAACAAAAGTTCAAAGGAAGATATAGACAATTTCCTTAATAAGGGCATTTGACCAATTATAAATGAACCAGAGAAAATTAATATGGATAAAACATTACCTCAGGTGAACTGTTGGAGGGCATCAATAATCTACAGATTGGGAAATCTCCTGGTAATGATTTATTCCCAGTGGAATGTTATAGACACTTTTATCCCAGATTACTGACCTATGTTAGTTATGCTCACAGCAGATCTAGAGAAAAATGAACTTCCTCAGTCACTATGTTTGGCTACAATCACCCTACTTAAAAAGAAAGTTAATGATCCATTGTTAATATAGAACAATGAAATGGACAAAGACACATATGAAGTACCTGGGTGTACTGATACCATGCAATCTGGAGGAGGCATAAAACATCAATTACTCTCCTTTTAATAGATAGGTATGAATCTGATGTTCACAGATGGAGCTCTCTCCCTATTTCTATGTTCGGTAGGGTCAAAATATTTAAAGTGATTATATTACCAAGGTTGATGTATTTATTACAGGCCTTGTCCGTTTCAATTCCATCCAACCTCTTTAATAGATTAAATGTCCTGCTCTCCAAGTGTATATGGAATGAAAAGACCTCGAGAGACAAATTGACTGTTTTATACTTCTCCTATGAAGCTGGAGGTCTTGGACCACCTCATATGAAGATGTATGACTGGGCTGCACAACTGCGTTCACTAATACAATGGACAGGAGACGATCCTTGTGGCATGGAGGAGTATCAAAGCCACAAATGTAACATTGTATGATCTAAAATATATTCACTACTTCAGGTCCAAGGCATTGAAGGAAAAAACAGGCAATGCAATGATTCTCAATTCCATTCATATTTGGGACAATGTATTTAAATTCATGAGGTGGAAAGAACTAATATTGCCAGTCACCCCTATTTGGATTAACCCCACCTTACCTCCAACGTTTAATGATGACCCCTTGAAGTCCTACTTCCAAAGTGGCATCATTAATATTTATCATGTTTACTATGATGGATCTATACTGTCATTCAATCAATTACATTATCCAAGGCTGATTTCTCATAAATCATATTCAATCACTTCAACAGAATCTGGATGAACCTAAGGCATCTAGCATAGAAAAATACTGAAAGAAGCTGCTATGACAAAGAAGTTGATTGGCAAGTTATATCAAGGGCTGATTGTAACTCTACCTGATGGTTCAGAACCTACAAGGAACAAATGGTAAACAGATCTAAATGAAGAAATTGAGGAGAACCATTGGTCACAGATATGTGAACATTTTCATACCTGCTCCTACAACTTAAGACAGGAACTAATGCAATGTAAGATAATTCCTAGGACTTACTATACTCCTGCCAGAATGCATGTAATGTCACCCAGAAATGTCACATCTCTGTTGGAGATGCAAAAAGCACAAAGGGACCCTGTTACATATGCTGTGGTCCTGTGACAAACTGACACCATTCTGGGATAATGTATGTGCTATCATTTCATTGTGTCTAGGAATTTATATCCATTCATCTCCACAATTATGTTTGTTGGGAAATGTAAATATTGGTGATCAATATCAGATAATGTTTTGTAATCTAGGTCTACTGCTGCTGCTGCAAAAAAAAAAGTAAAGCCATCAATTGGAAAGCCCCATATCCACCCTTAATAATAAACTGGAGTTAAACCATTCATATTAAACCATACATATTAAACCATACATATTAAACCATACATATTAAACCATACATATTAAACCATACATATTTGACAGAATTTGGAAATGTGATGTTGACCATCTTAGAGAATGTTTTGTATAGTTGCCATTTTGTTTTTGTGTTGCTTGTGATAAAACATAAGATGAGTAGCTAGTGGTAGTGAAGTAAAAAGGAAAGGTTATTCCTGTTGAGTAACTGCATTAAAACTGTAGTGAACAAATACACTTTACAATAGAGTGTCCTTATTACTGTACTGTGTAGGTCTAACTCCTGTAAGTACTCCTGTAAGGTTCAGGGCTAGTGTACAAAATGTGTGTACAAATTAAATAGATCATGGGATCTCTCTTACCGTCAACAGCTGTGCCTAGACCCCACAGCACCAGAAGCAGAACAAGTCTGGATACACTTCCACACATACTGACCAACTGCAGAACCAAACGTTGACCCGACACTGCCTGCTGAGACCGACTACAGATATGACGTCAATGCAACGTTATTTACTCAGTAAAGGAACAAAATAAAACTAAATCAAGCCAAAGTGACGCTCATTTGACTGGGTTGACTTGGTTATAATGGGCCTTGAGAGTTGAGCATAGGAAGTGCTGCTGTCGTCTAGCTTGTATTCGTGTTACTCCTATGCAGAAACAATGGCACCTCTGCTAGTGCAACCTAGTTTTTGTGATTGGGGTCTTTGTAGAGCACTCACCACAGAGAGGTCTTAAGATCAACCACAGACACATCAACAGGTCCACTTCCTTCTTTAGACACAACATTTCTTAGATTTTGCACCACCATAAGGCTGAAGGGTGCTTTTTAACTGATTTTATTTATTTGTAATTTTATTTAGGCAAGTCAGTTAAGAACAAATTATTTTACAATGACGGCCTACCAAAAGGCAAAAGGCCTCATGCGGGGTTGGGGGCTGGGATTAAAAATATGAATAAATGAAATAAAATATAGGACAAAACACACATCATAACAAGAGAGACAACATAGGTCTCTCTACATAAAGAGTGAACTACGACAACAGCATAGCAAGGCAGCAACACATGACAGCACAGCATGGTTTCAACACCCCATGACAACAACATGGTAGCAACACAACATGGCGGAGCAACACAACATGGTAGCAGCACAAAACATGGTACAAACATTATTGTGCGCAGACAACAGCACAAAGGGCAAGAAGGTAGAGACAACAATACATCACACTAAGCAGCCACAACTGTCCGTAAGAGTGTCCATGATTGAGTCTTTGAATGAAGAGATAGAGATGAAACTGTCCAGTTTGAGTGTTTTGTGCAGCTCATTCCAAGTCGGTAGCTGCAGCGAACTGAAAAGAGGAGCGACCCAGGGATGTGTGTGCTTTGGGGATCTTTAACAGAATGTGACTGGCAGAACGGGTGTTGTATGTGGAGGATGAGGGCTGCAGTAGATATCTCAGATAGGGGGGAGTGAGGCCTAAGAGGGTTTTACAAATAAGAATCAACCACTGGGTCTTGCGATGGGTATACAGAGATGACCAGTTTACAGAGGAGTATTGTAACGGTCGTCTAAGTCGTTCTCCTCCTCAGACGAGGAGGAGGAGTAAGGGTCGGACCAAAACGCAGCGAGGTATGTAGACATAATGATTTATTTACACAAGACGAAACACTTGAACAAACTACAAAACAATAAACGAAGTAGACAGACCTGAACTTACGAACTTACAATAATAACACGAAGTACGCACGAACAGGAACAGACTACAAACACGAACAAAAACGAAACAGTCCCGTGTGGTGCGACATACACAGACACGGAAGACAATCACCCACAAACAAACAGTGAGAACAGCCTACCTTAAATATGGTTCTCAATCAGAGGAAACGTCAAACACCTGCCTCTAATTGAGAACCATATCAGACAACACATTAAACCCAACATAGAAACACAACACATAGAATGCCCACCCCAACTCACGCCCTGACCAACTAAACACATACAAAAACAACAGAAAACAGGTCAGGAACGTGACAAGTATAGTGTGCAGTGATAAGGAGCATTGGTGGCAAATCTGATGGCAGAATGGTAAAGAACATCTAGCCGCTCAAGAGAGCACCATTACCTGCAGATCTATACATTACGTCTCCGTAATCTAGCATGAGTCACGGTTAGTTTGGCAGCTGGGGTGAAAGAGGAGCGATTACGATTTAACTTTAACCTGCAACTTTGATATGTGCTGAGAGAAGGACAGTGTACCATCCAGCCATACTCCCATGTGACTACCTCAAGCTCTAAACCCTCAGTAGTAATCAAACCTGTGGCGAGAGGGGCATTTCTCTTACCAAACCACATGACCTTTGTTTTGGAGGTGTTCAGAACAAGGTTAAGTGCAGAGAAAGCTTGTTGAACACTAAGAAAGCTTTGTTGTAGAGCGTTTAACATAATATCCGGGGAGGGGCCAGCTGAGTATAAGACTGTATCATCTGCATACAGTACATGGATAAGAGAGCTTCCTACTCCCTGAGCTATGTTGTTGATGTAAATTGAGAAGAGCCTAGGATCGAGCCTTGGGGTACTCCCTTGGTGACAGGCAGTGGCTGAGACAGCAGATTTTCTGACTTTATACACTGCACTCTTTGAGAGAGGTAGTTAGCAAAGAGACACCAATACTCCTTAGCCGGCCCACAAGAATGGAATGGTCTACCGTATCAAAAGCTTTGGCCAAGTCAATAAAAATAGCAGCACAGCATTGCTTAGAATCAGGGGCAATGGTGACATCATTGAGGACCTTTAAGGTTGCAGTGACACATCCATAACCTGAGTGGAAACCAGATTGCATACCAGAGATAATACTATAGACATCAAGAAAGCCAGTCAGTTGACTATTGACAAGTTTTTTCAACACTTTTGATAAACAGGGCAAAATAGAAATAGGCCTATAACAGTTAGGATCAGCTTGATCACCCCCTTTAAATAAAGGACAACCCGTGGCTGCCTTCCAAGCAATGGGAACCTCCCCAGAGAGGAGAGACAGGTTAAAAAGGTCAGAGATGGGCTTGGCGATGATAGGGGCAGCAACCTTAAATAAGAAAGCGTTTAAACCGTTTGACCTAGAAGTTTATTTGGGGTCAAGTTTAAGGAGCTCCTCTAGCACCTCGGACTCAGTGACCGCCTGCAGGGAGAAACTTTGTAGCGGGGATGGGAATAAGAGGGGCTAGTCGCATTAGAAGGGGTGGGAGATTAGGAAATGTTGGACGGGCAAGGAGGCATGGCTGAGTCAAATATAAATCCTGACTTAATGAAGTGGTGATTTAAAAAGCTCAGCCATGTGCTTCATGTCAGTAACAACCACATCATCAACTTTAAGGGACATGGGCAGCTGTGAAGAGGAGGGTTTATTCTCCAGGTCTTTAACCGTTTTCCAGAACTTCTTTGGGTTAGACCCACAGAGAGAGAACTGCTCCTTAAAGTAACTAACTTTGGTCTTCCGGATAGCCTGAGTGCACTTATTTCTCATTTTCCTGAACGAGAGCCAGTCAACCTGAGTATGCAAGTGCTGAGCCTTTTGCCAAATGCAATTCTTGAAGTGGAGTAACTCTGCAAGATCACGGTCGAACCAGGGGCTAAACCTGTTTTTAATTCTCATTTTCTTTATGGGTGTTTGTTAACAATACCACTGAAAATATCAAAAAAGAAAGGCCAAGCGTCTTCGACAGAGGGGATCAAGCTGATTCTATACCAATTTACAGAGGCCAGGTCATGAAGGAAGGCTTGCTCATTAAAGTCTTTTACCAAGCGTCTATGACAAATCAGGACAGGACGTTTCACTGAGCAGCCATTACGAACACAGGCTGTAAAACAGTGATTACTAAAGTCATTACTGAAAACACCAGACTGATACCTCTCAGGATTATTTGTGAGGATAACATCGAGCAGAGTAGCCTTTTCTGGGTGTTCGGAGTCATACCTTGTGGGATTGGTAATAATCTGAGAAAGATTTAGGGAGTCCCATTGCTTTAGGACTTGGTCAGGTGGTTTAAGCATGTCCCAGTTTAGGTCACTTAGCAGGATAAATTCAGACTTAGTGTAAGGGGCCAGGAGAGAGCTTAGGCCAGGTAGGGTACAGGCCAGTGCTGATGGAGGACGATAGAACCCAGCAACAGTCAACAAAGAGCAATTTGAAAGTTTACCGCTTAAATCCAGCAAATCAAATTGTTTGGGGACAGACTTGGTTGAGCACTGAAGGTGGTCCTTGGTAAAGATTGCCCCTCCCCCCACCTTTGGAAGATCTGCCTTGACAAAAAAGTTTATAACCAGAAAGGTTAACATCAGTATTCAGAATACTCTTCCTTAACCACGTCTCAGGAATGACCAACACATCTGGATTGGAGCTGTGAACCCACACTTTCAATTGACCCATTTTCGGTAATAAGCTTCTAGTGTTAACGCGCTGAAAACCCAGGCTTTTACGAAAGCAGAAATCACCAAAGCAGATATCCGCAGGCAATGGGAGTAGGTGTCACACCCACTTGGGAGAAGCTTTTATTTCTGGAGATGATTTCTTGTAGAAAATGGCAGTGGATGGTCTGTGAACAGCTTCAAAGGCCTCTGGATTTGACTGGGAAAGCCTGCCCATTTGATGGGCTCAAAGGCTTTGACAACTTTCACTTCACACCCCAGTGCTAATTGAAGTTGTATCTGGTCTGTCTCAGTTCCACGTTCTCAGGTCTTTGTTTGCCAAATCACCATCTGTATAGCTTGGAAAAAGGTATCCTTTCCAGGTCATTTTGAACAAAAATTAAGTTGTAGGTTTGGAGTTTTGATCTGGAGTGAAGGTTATGTTGTGGAGGGTAGCATCCTGTATATGTCCCTGCCAAAAAAATCTAAGTTTATCTAACTCCAAAACAATCTTATTGTAAAAAACATGTTGAAAAATGCGAGAGCTCATATGCAGCTGTGTCTCTCTAAGCAGAGGGAGAGTCAAGTGCAGCTATTGGTTAGTTTCAATCAACACTAACCCCAAATATATTATTATTTTTTGTATTATTGCAGTATCCATGCTTGAAATGTTACCTTTCTCCATCCCCATCCCTCAGCTAATGTGGCTATCATTGGGCTAAAACACAAACTCCAGATTGTGGCATTGTCAAGACAGCAGCACCACCTGCCGTTTACTTATTAAAAGACCAAAAAGAAGAGTGGAGCGCATAATGAACACAAATATAAACACAACATGTTAAGTGTCGTTCCCATCTTTCATGAGTTGAAATAAAAGATCCCATAAGTTTCCCATATGCACAAAAAGCTTTTTTTTTTTTTTTTTATTGCATCCCTGTTAGTGAGCATGTCTCCTTTGCCAAGATAATCCATCCACCTGACAGGTGTGGCATATAAAGAAGCTGATTAAACAGCATGATCATTACACAGGTGCACCTTGTGCTGCGGACAATTAAAGGCCACTCTAATATTTGCAGTTTTGTCACACAACACAATGCTACAGATGTCTCAAGTTATGAGGGAGCGTGCAACTGGCATGCTGACTGCAGGAATGTCCACCAGAGCTGTTGCCAGAGATTTTAATGTTAATTTCTCTACCAGAAGCCGCCTCCAACGTCATTTTAGAGAATGACGCATTACGTCCAACCGGCCTCATAACCGTAGATCACCTGTAACCACGTCAGCGGCAGGACCTCCACATCCGGCTTCATCACCTGCGGGATCATCTGAGACCAGCCACTCGGACCTAGCTATCTGGCCGGCTGGCGGGCCGTACCTAGCTATCTGGCCAACCGGCCGTCCGGACCTAGCATTCCGGCTGGACTTAGCTAACGGGTCGGCCGGACGACCGAACCTAGCTTACTGGCCGTCCGGACTTAGCTTTCAGGCCGGCCAGACCTAGATATCTGGCCAGCCGGTGGGCCGTACCTAGCTATCTGGCCGACCGGCTGTCCGGACCTAGCATTCTGGCTGGAACTAGCTACCTACCTGGCCGGCCCGGCTGGTGCTGCCAATCTGGCAGGCCAACTGGCCAGATCTACCTGTCTGGCCAGCCGGTGGGCCGTACCTAGCTATCTGGCCGACCGGCTGTCCGGATTTAGCAATCTGGCCGGCCGGACCTAGCTACTCTGGCTGGCTGGAGCCACCTGTCTGGCAGGCCAGCCGGCCGGATCTACCTGTCTGGCGGGCCGGAACTACCTATCTGGCCGGCCGGACATATTTGGTCGGACCTATTTATCTGGCCGGACCAAGCTATCTGGCCGGTCTGCCTGACCAAGCTATCTGGCTGGACCTAGGACATAAGCAGTCAGCCAGGGTTTCATTAAATATGCTATGGGCACAACACTTTTTATTGTACATCTAGGCCTAATAAAACTGATGCATTTGGTGATGTTCAAGTTCAATTCACTGGCACTATGAAGAATAGCTAAGCCGGCCTCCCGGGTGGCGCAGTGGTCTAAGGCACTGCATCGCAGTGTTAGCAGTGCCACCAGAGACTCTGGGTTCGAGCCCAGGCTCTGTCGCAGCCGGCCGCGACCGGGAGGTCCATGGGGCGACGCACAATTGGCCTAGCGTCGTCCGAGTTAGGGAGGGTTTGGCCGGTAGGGATATCCTTGTCTCATCGTGCACTAGCGACTCCTGTGGCGGGCCGGGTGCAGTGCACGCTGACCAGGTTGCTAGGTGTAGGGTGTTTCCTCTGACACATTGGTGCAGCTGGCTTCCGGGTTGGATGCGTGCTGTGTTAAGAAGCAGTGCGGCTTGGTTGGGTTGTGGTTCGGAGGACGCATGGCTCTCGACCTTCGTCTCTCCTGAGCCCGTACGGGAGTTGTAGCGATGAGACAAGACAGTTATTACTAACAATTGGATACCATGAAAACAGGGAAAAAAGAATTTAAAAAAAAGAATAGCTAAACCATAGTCATTGATAGAGTAATATATAGCCTATTTTAATATCATTTTGGTGAATTTACGAGGCATTGCTAGATAGAGATTACCAAGATATAGCCTTTGCATACGGTTCTGACTGTCTCTCTGCCTGCCCCGATCCTCTCTCCCACGCCTGCTCCTCTTTCTCTTCGCTAGTGTGTGTTTGGTCTTCGGTCTGTTGCGTGCTCAACAGCTCAATCTACTCATTGATGGCCCCTGTTTTTTGTGAATTCGCGCGAAAGATTGTAAACCAAGAAATTGCGATCCCGCAATACCCCAAAACCATAGATATTTTGATTACCGATGCAAATTTCTGATTGTCTGCCTCGCTGTGCCCCTCCCATCTCTCTCTCTCTCTCTTTCTCTCCCTCGCTAGCTCGCTCTTTCTTTGGTCTGTTCCCTAAATAGCTCGCTTTCTCTTTTGCTTCGTTCCCTAAAAAGATTATGGAAAATAGTGAATCTTAGGAGTCGAGGAGGAATCGAAGCTTGACACCCAGAAATGGGAGTCAACATCAGGAGTCGACTGGCAAGGAGTTGAGGAATCTATTCTTTTGGAGTCGACTACCCACCACTATCCATTTGGCAGTTGGAAGCATATGGAAGCTAAAATTACATTTAATCTTTTCAAAAATAGTTTCATATTTAAACATTAGAATTGCACAACAATTCCATGTGAATCTGATAACTAGAATGTGTAGACTTTCCAAGATATAGTTTATGTCATCCTATCATCAGTAATAATGTCTCAGACGACAACTGATCTGACATCATATTCTTTAAGTACCAACGAATATTTTCAGCTGGTTGGATTACCGAAATATGGTTCCGTTCCCCACCTTTTTGATGTTACCAGACTCTATATGTTACAAAGGCTTTACAAGAGTCACATCTGTAGAGTAGAGAGAGGAAAGGGGAAAGGTATTTATGGGGGTTATAAACCTCACCAACAGGGCAACGTCATGACAAATATTACAACATATATTAGGATTAAGCAAAACTAGACCATTTAGAGAGGAGTTCAACATTTTCATGGTCAAACTACTGTCTAATTTGGATATCCTCTTTCTTAAAATGTTTCTGATTGATGACCAATGAATTAATGTTCCACTTCAATATGAAGGGACAGAGGAGCAAACATGCCTTTGTAGATTCTGACTGTTAAAGATATTTTACTGTGCGTTACTGTTCTGTCCTGCATGCCCACATTATGCAAATCATTCAAAAAAATGTCATATTTCTATGCTTACAGTAAGTGTCATGAAAAGCCAGAAAACTCAGGAGGTTGATGTGTTTGGTGCATTCTGGAAAGTCCCGAAATATGTCCCTGAGCCGTGTTGGAGAAGCACGCAAAGTATGTACTGTATATGAGCAAGCTGCTCTTTTTTAAAGACATCTCTAAGCTACAACTGCCACAAAATTATTCAACTAGTACCATGGAAATACTTTTAGCCAGCTGAGTACAAAGTTTCTTCTAGAGTGTCCTCTTCTAGTTTGCTTATAAAATATTAACTTGATAAAGTTGTAATGTGCTGATTGTCTTCACTTCATCTGATCCATCACACCACTCTTCAAGACGACCACTCTGCTCCAGATCTGACCCATCACACCACTCTTCAAGAGGACCACTCTGCTCCAGATCTGACCCATCACACCACTCTTCAAGAGGACCACTCTGCTCCAGATCTGACCCATCACACCACTCTTCAAGAGGACCACTCTGCTCCAGATCTGATCCATCACACCACTCTTCAAGAGGACCACTCTGCTCCAGATCTGACCCATCACACCACTCTTCAAGACGACCACTCTGCTCCAGATCTGACCCATCACACCACTCTTCAAGACGACCACTCTGCTCCAGATCTGACCCATCACACCACTCTTCAAGAGGACCACTCTGCTCCAGATCTGATCCATCACACCACTCTTCAAGAGGACCACTCTGCTCCAGATCTGACCCATCACACCACTCTTCAAGAGGACCACTCTGCTCCAGATCTGACCCATCACACCACTCTTCAAGAGGACCACTACGCTCCAGATTGCCTTCTGTGCTCAGAGGTCCTTGATGAGGATCTAGCCCATCACACCACCAAGTAAAACAATGGGTCTTTATTTCTATACATGTAATTTCAGTGGGTGAATTATGAATCAACTACTGCATGCAGATGTGGAAAACATTTGTTTTTGCCATTGCTTGACCTATTTTAAATGTAAGAATATGTTGCAGATTAACTTTAATTGATGGGCGAGTGGCGCAGCGGTCTACGGCACTACGGCACAGTCTACGGCACAGGCTTCACCACAGATCTGGGTTAGATCCCGGGCTGTGGCGCACAATTGGCCCAGCGTCGTCCGGGTTAGGGAAGGGTTTGGCCGGCTGGGATGTCCTTGTCCCATCGCGCTCTAGCGACTCCTGTGGCGGGCCGGGCGCATGCATGCTGACACTGTCGCCAGGTGTACGGTGTTTCCGCGGATCCGGCCATGAAACTAGGCTGAAAGCCGTGCCCGGACTGGGCACCGGAGCAGAGGAACGCTCCGGCCATGGAGCAGGTCTGGACGCCATGCCTGGATTGGGCACCGGCGCAGAGGAAGGCTCTGGCCATGGAGCGGGACTGGACACCGTGCCTGGACTAACCACCGGCGCAGAGGACGGCTCCGGCCATGGAGCGGGACTGGACGCCGTGCCTGGACTGGGCACTGGCGCAGAGGACTCAGGGCTGGAGACACACTCTTCAGGGCGAGTGCGGGGAGCCGGCACAGGACGTACCGGGCTGAGAAGGCGCACTGGAGGCCTGGTGGGTGGAGCCGGCACAGGTTTCACCGGACTGATGACACGCTCTCCAGGGCGAGTGCGGAGAGCCGGCACAGGACGTACCGGGCTGAGAAGGCGCACTGGAGGCCTGGTGCGTGGAGCCGGCACAGGTTTCACAGGACTGATGACACGCTCTTCAGGGCGATTGCGGGGAGCCGGCACAGGACGTATCGGGCGTCGTCGCTGTCCTCCTATACTCCAGCTCTCCTTTTCCTCCAGGGCACGCTGCTTGGTCCTGTAGTGGTGGGATATTCCGGCACGTTCGTTTATTTATTTGATGCTTTGACGTTTCACTAAATAAATATGTGGAACTCTATGCACGCTGCGCTTTGGTCCACTCATTATAACGAAAGTGACAATTACAGTACACACTTAGGGGGGGAAAAAACGTAGTGTTATTCGGCTGTCCCCACAGGATAACCCTTGAAGAACCCTATTTGGTTCCAGGTAGAGCCCTGTTTGGTTTCAGGTAGAACCCTTTTGGGTTCTATGTAGAACCCTTTACACAGAGGGTTCTACATGGAAACCAAAAGGGTTCTACGTGGATCTAAAAAGGCTTCTCGCTGGAACAAAAAAAAAAAATTCTGTCAGGACAGCTGAAGATCCCTTCTGGAACCCTTTTTTCTAAGAGTGTAGGTAATAAGCTGTAGTCAGGTGGTCATTACCAGGTTATGGTGAGGTCTTTACTATGACCAGTAGGCTACATAATATAGCACATAATATAGTGGTCACAATTATGACCAGCTGGTCAGATAGAGATCACAATTATGACCAACTGTTCGCTGGCTGGCAGAAAAATACATCATATTCTGGTCAGTAACGACCCGGTATTGTGTTCTGTGTTTGTGGGTGTGTTATGGTTCTCATGGCTACTAGCAGGGGTTAAATATGTCAGGACAGATGGAAAGGTTGGGGGGGTATGATGGGTAATCCCGCGGGATTTGGAAATGCATAAAGAGGGATTACTGTATCATCTTTCTTTCTTTTCTGTTCGGGGCCTTGATCTGTTCCTTTGAGAGTGACCCTTAACTCGACAGGGTAACATTGTGTATGTTCGGCATTTAGCGGCGTGGGCTGTGGCCGGAACAATAGCCCAGTTTAGGAATAAACCTGTGTTCTGACCTGCACACCTAGAGTCCGTCTCTTTTCCCTTTATGACCCAGCCGGGTCATTACATTGGTGTCAGAAGTGCTTTCGAACTACGGGATAGAGACTAGGCGAGTTAGCTGTTCAGTATAGGCCGGGTTGGCTTTAGCGTGACTCGCATCTACGGTCATGATGCTTGGGGCGAGGCGGAAAATTAAGGAAGAGTCGGACAAAGTGTCCGTTGTGGGCTCGGGGGTACCCGGTCGGGAGGGTCAGGCGGCGACTGCCGTAGGAAAGCTGGAGAGCCACCTGGCGGGAGTTAAATTGTCAGTCAGCAAGATGGCAGAACTGGCGGGTTTTCCTTCACACCGCTCGAGAGCAGACGTCACGGCGACGGGGATATCGACGTCACCGGGTGCGGAAATGGCTGGGCCTGCTTATGTAAACAGAGATGGCAGCGACCTATTGCCATTAGCCACGGTAGCGGCTAAACTACCAAAGTTCAATGGACAAGGTAAATGGGAAGTTTTTTTCACTCAATTCGAGTTGTTGGCTAGAGCCGGGATGTGGTTTGACGAGACGAAAGCGTTACAGCTTGCCCTGAGCCTGGCAGAGGAGGCGTCGGAATGCCTGCTAACGCTAGCCCCGGACGATAGGGGCGACTACGGTGCGCTAGTGGAGGCATTGGGGGGCCGTTTCGGCAGCGACGCGCAGCCCAACATGCTGCGGATTGAACTGAGTAACAAAAAGAGACTTCAGGGGGAATCATTAAAGGCGTTGGCAAGTGGTATTCTGAGCCTGACCAGGCGGGCTTATGCAACTATGCCGATTGGGGTGCAAGACGAGCTGGCACGGGACAGTTTTATTAGAGCGCTCTCTTCCACCGAACTGGGTAAGCATGTTCAGATGGCGGACCCACCATCTCTGCGGGCTGCAGTGGAGATAGCCAGGAAGAGGGAGCTGATCTGGGGTGAGGGAGTGAGAGTGGAAGTCGCCAGTCAACCAGAGGTGAGAGCAGCGGTGGCTGGGGTGCCAGGGGTCACAAAACCAGAGTGGGTTGACGAGTTGGGCGGGCTAGTCAAGACTGCTTCGCTTGTCATGGAGAGGGGCTCCAGGCAACGTCGCAGTGTCAGCTCAACTCCTATTGTCTGCTGGGGTTGTGGCCAACCTGGCCACATTCAGCGGGAGTGTGGCAGATTCCCTCGTCACCAGGGAAACGACAACGGGTTCTCGCGCAGGGGGCAGCGCGGGCCCACCCCCCCGCCCCCGAACCCACTGTAAGCAAAGGAGGTACCCAGCAGCGCAGACAAGAGGGTGGGGACCTGCTCCCCCAGGGTGTAGCTGCCGCCGTGTTTCCTAGTCCGGTAGTTGTGGTGGGACGTACCACCGTTGGGGACTTCTGCAATGTCATCGTCAAGGTAGAGGGGGTGGAATGTTTGGCCCTGGTCGACACGGGCTCTACAGTAACCCTGGTGAGACCAGACATACTACCTGTTGGGGTGCGGGTGGAGCCGACCCTTGTCCAGCTACGGACTGTCACGGGGGAGCTAGCCCCCATGTTAGGGAAGTGTCAGCTATCTGTGACTGTGGGGGGGAGAACTGTGGGGTGTCCGGTGTGGGTAGCAGCGGTGCAGGACCCCTGTATACTGGGAATGGACTTTTTGAAAAACTGTGGGGCTCAGTTGGACTTAGCGTCGGGCACTTTGAGGCTGTCGGGGGGGCCCACAGTGGGAATGTCGCCTTCGGGAGGGCCAGCAGGGGGCAGGGCTGTCCCTCCGTCTTCCTCCAAGCTTGCAGAAACTCCACCGGTCATCCCGGCTGCTCCCTTGGTCGTTGTGCCATCCCAGCAGCTGTCTCCGGCGGCGACGGCCTTCACTCCCCATCATGGTGCAAGCACAGGCAGCCCAGTAGCCCAAAACACACTGGCTCCTTCACCCCATCAGCCCGACGGGGGGAAGGAGGAAGCTATCGACGCCGTCGAGGCTGTGTGGCTGAAGAACTGTCAGGGTCTGGATGAGGGACAACAGAGACAGTTAAAGCAGCTGCTGTTGGACTTTAAAGATAGCTTCGCTTGGGGGGAAGATGAGGTAGGACAAACGCACCTAGTTCAGCACGAAATAGACACTGGGGACGCCCGACCCATTAAAATTCGGCCCCGTCGTATTCCCCTTGCCAGGAGGGAAGCAGCAGACACAGCTATTGTTGACATGTTGCGGGCTGATTTCATTGAGCCATCAGATAGCCCATGGTCCGCGCCGGTCGTCATGGTGCCTAAGAAAGGGGGTAAACTTAGGTTTTGTGTTGACTACAGGGGCCTAAATTCTGTCACCACTAAAGACTCTTATCCCCTACCGAGGATTGATGAGTCGCTAGACCACGTGAGAGGGTCCTCGTGGTTCTCCTCCCTTGATCTGCGCAGTGGCTACTGGCAGGTGCCCCTCTCGCCAGGGGCACGTGAAAAAACGGCCTTCTCCACAGATAGGGGCCATTGGCAGTTCAAGGTGCTGTGCTTCGGGCTCTGTAATGCTCCTGCCACCTTTGAGAGGCTCATGGACAGAGTGCTGGCGGGGGTTCCGAGAGACGAGTGTGTTGTGTACCTAGACGACATATTGGTGCACGGCACATCGTTTGAGGGGGCACTGGGGGCAATTAGGCGAGTGTTGGAGAGGATCTCAGGGGCGGGGCTAAAATTACATCCGGGAAAGTGCCATTTCATGCAAAGGGAGGTGGCGTTCCTGGGGCATCAGCTGGGTGGTGAGGGCATCAGCACGATGCCAGACAAAGTAGAGGCTGTGAGGGGGTGGCCAGTTCCAGGGGGGAAAAAAGAGGTTAAGAGCTTCCTGGGGCTGGCATCCTACTATCGTAGGTTTGTGAAGGGGTTTGCGGGGGTAGCGGCTCCTTTGAACCACCTTCTCAAGGAGGACACTGTTTTTCAGTGGACCGAAGAGCACCAGCGGGCGTTTGAGGCCCTCAAACGTGCCCTGATGGAGGCCCCTGTCCTGGCCTCACCAGACCCGAACCGTCTGTTCATCCTGGACCGCGACGCAAGCAATGAGGGTTTGGGGGCTGTGCTGGCTCAGCGTGGGCCTGATGGGGAACACGTAGTAGCTTATTACAGCAGAACTTTTGATAAGGCTGAAAAACGCTACTGCGTGACAAGGAGAGAGCTTTTGGCTGTCGTGGCAGCAGTACGCCATTTCAAGTACTACCTGGGGGGCCTGCCGTTTGTGGTCCGGACGGATCACTCCGCCCTGCAGTGGCTTCTCTCCTTCAAGGAGCCAGAGGGTCAGATTGCCCGCTGGCTGGAGGAGCTGCAACCCTACGACTTCCAGGTGGAGCACAGAGCCGGCCTTCGCCACAGCAATGCAGACGCCTTGTCCCGCCGCCCGTGTGCTGAGGATGGCTGTGGGTACTGCGCCAAACGGGTGGAGCGAGAGAGAGAACTGTGCAGGGAGGAGGGAGTCACCGCCACGGTGAGTCAGCTGAGTGTGACAGAGTGCCGGGAGCTTGAGGCTGTGGACGTTGGGGAGTGGAGGCGTCGCCAGGAGGAGGACGCAGAGCTGCGTCCTGTGCTGCGGTGGGTGGAAGAGAGAAGACGACCGCCGTGGGGGGAAGTAGCCCCTCTATCACCAGTCACCAAAGGACTGTGGGCTAAATTCACAGTCCTTAGAGTGGCTGAGGGAGTGCTCCAGAGGGGGTGGAAAAAGCCAGCGACTGGAGAAATTACGTGGCAGGTAGTGGTGCCCAAAAGGCTGCAGGGGAGCGTGTTACAGCAGCTTCATGGGGGAGTAGGCGCAGGGCATTTTGGGGTATCCAAAACGTTAAAGCGCGTGCGTAAAGGTTTCTATTGGGCCAGGCACAGGAGGGATGTTGAGGACTTTTGTAGGCAGTGCGACGAGTGTGCTGCTAAAAAAGGACCTCCAGGTCAGTCACACGCCCTCCTACAACAATTCCCAGTAGGGGAGCCCATGGAGAGACTGGGGGTAGACATAGTAGGGCCGTTTCCAACCACAGACAGCGGTAACAGGTGGATTCTAACCGCTATGGACTACTTCACCAAGTGGCCGGAGGCTTACGCTCTCCCAGACCAGGAGGCGGTGACAGTAGCTGATGCGTTGGTGGGGGGAATAATCAGTCGGTTTGGGGTGCCACAGTCTATTCACAGCGACCAGGGGAGAAACTTCGAGTCACGGGTGTTCTCAGAGTTGTGTAGACGGTTAGGCGCGGAGAAGACGCGCACTACTCCGCTTCACCCCCAGAGTGATGGGCTGGTGGAAAGATTTAACAGAACATTAGCACAGCAGCTGGCCATCGTTACCTCAAAACACCAGAGAGATTGGGACACCCACTTACCGTTTATTCTTATGGCGTGTAGGTCGGCTGTTCAAGAATCGACTGCGTGCTCCCCAGCACTACTAATGTTAGGTCGTGAGTTGCGCACCCCAGCCGAACTGACGTTTGGCCACCCTCCTGATAATGACGACGGGGTTTTGCCTGGCCCGAACTATGTGTGTCGTCTGCAGAACCGGTTAGAAGCGGCTCACACCTTCGCAAGAGAGCAACTCGAGAACGCAGGGGTGCGCCAAAAGCGCCACTACGACTCGCGCGCTAGGGGGAGGCACTTTGGAGCGGGAGAATGTGTGTGGCTTCACAACCCCACGCGCAAGAAGGGGCGGTGCCCAAAGCTGGACAGTGCATGGGTGGGGCCGTGTCTGGTGATAGAGAGAGTGGGGGAGGTGACGTACCGGGTGGAGGTCCCCCACGGAGCAGGAAGGTGGTGGTCCACCGGGATCGATTGGCACCCTACAGAGGGAGGAAAACGGTAGGGAATGGGAGTGAGGGCTCTGATGTGAGCCCACGGGAACAGTCTAACGAGGAGACTCTAGCGCAACCTGAGCCTGGGGAGGGGGCTGCTTCTTCGGAGGGCGCTGGAAATGACATTGGGGCAGAGGAGTGTTCTGGGGGTTCACCGCTGAGAGTCACGGGGAGGCCCAAGAGACTGATGCGACCTCCGGGTCGTTTTAAGGATTTTGTTGTGTAACCCTAGGGGCTAGGGTTTAGAAAGGGGGGGGCTATGTAACAACCCGGTATTGTGTTCTGTGTTTGTGGGTGTGTTATGGTTCTCATGGCTACTAGCAGGGGTTAAATATGTCAGGACAGATGGAAAGGTTGGGGGGGTATGATGGGTAATCCCGCGGGATTTGGAAATGCATAAAGAGGGATTACTGTATCATCTTTCTTTCTTTTCTGTTCGGGGCCTTGATCTGTTCCTTTGAGAGTGACCCTTAACTCGACAGGGTAACATTGTGTATGTTCGGCATTTAGCGGCGTGGGCTGTGGCCGGAACAATAGCCCAGTTTAGGAATAAACCTGTGTTCTGACCTGCACACCTAGAGTCCGTCTCTTTTCCCTTTATGACCCAGCCGGGTCATTACAATATGTTAAAAAAATGTCAGTTTGCGATCAGAATAAAATGTCATAAAAATATGTATTTTCAACCAGGTTTTTCCCACTGGGTAGGCTACCAGTGTAAGTAGATAATGTTTCAGAATTTGAGGTCAGTGCAGAATATTAAAAAGTTAACGCGAAACATTATTGAATTCAAACAATCTGTTTACAGGTCCACAACAATTTGCAATAGTTTTTTTTATTTCAAAATTTGTCAGATACAGCAAATGTCACTAAAAGTTAAAAAAATTCTGCCAACACCTCCAGAGACATTTGATCAAGCTCGCCACTTCTATTTGGAAACTACCATGGTATAATTCCAATGCTTCCAAAGTGTAGAGCAAAAAAAAGGCGTTATTGTCACTATAAAATGTGAATGATTGTCACGAGGAATGACGCTGGAGAGACGAAGCAGGTACGAGGAGTAAACATTTAATAAACATCGGACAGAGACGAGACAGGAACAGCGTCAGAAACAAATTCAAAAGACAAAAACAATACAATGCAGAATCAGGGAACAGAGCTAGGGAACTGACAAATATTGGGGAGGAAATAAACAGGAGATAAGTGAGTCCAGGTAAGTCCAATAACGCTGATGCGAGTGACGAGGGAGGGTAGGTGTGAGTGATGGATGGCAGGAGCATGTGATGCAGGGTAATCTGGCGTCCTCAAGCGCCAGGGGAAAGGAAGAGCGGGAGCAGACGTGACAATGATGGCCGTTTTTTCAAGCGGATTTTAATGCTTATTCACACGCGCACAGGTTCAGGATGGGTCTGATTTATAACGGGAAACATGCGTATGTATGGCATCCGCCAAGTTGATAAATGTCAATATTTTTGTGCGTGTGGAGTCTTTTCAAAATTGCCGCACGCAGATATTTATTGTGAAAGGTACGCAACGGTTATAAATAAGGACCCAGCTGCCTTCATCGGACTAACAGGCAACAGCAGGCAGTGTTGTGGCACCTCATTGACAGTTGCAGACACTTGTAGCTGTGTTCTCCTGTTGAGCAAAAAATAACGAGATTGAATTAACATAGCACCAACTGAAACATGTTTTACACAGCACATTTTCCGGAGCAAAATGATTGTGTGTGTGTTTTTCACCACACTCGTTTTTGACAGGAAATGAGAAGTGAGCAGCCACAACAGTGCAGCTATTGGAAACTACTCACTGGTCACAGATGTCAGTTGAACATCTAGCCTAGTTTTGATTTACATTTTGGTTGAAGCCCCCATGAACTCATAGCATTGCATGTATTTCTGACACCAATTCAGTACTATATCCTCATTGTAGAACTAATATGTATTTAAGAATGCATAATTTCTACAACAGTGCTTCCAAGTAATTATTCAAATACCAAAAATCTGTCAAACACTCGTGACAGCAACTCTTTTACCAATGTATTAATATTATCTTACCTGAGATGAATTTTCCTCATGATGACGCCCCCAAACACCAGGGCAGCTACACATGCTGCCACGCCTGTTATCATCCCCAAATAGAAGAGACTGTTGTCTGTGGCCTCTTGCACTTGGGTTCCTGAGAAAGGGGAAAATATATATTAAGATCTTATTTGTTTCTCTTCCGCCATCTTGTTCATTTACATTAAGGCAACGTGTTGTTGACAGTCTCTACATTTTAAGACATTATTACATGTACTGATGACAAAATCCAATATTGTGACTACAGAAATTCTCAGTTCAGTCAGATGTAACTTCTATGACAGACGTTACGAAACAAGACCACAAAACACTGACAGAACATCAAGGTAAGCACATGACAGGCATTCCATTAAATATGTGATGATAAGATATGCTGGTTTTCATTTCAAAATGATTGTGAACAATCCCATCAGACCAAACACTTACCATTGACAGAAATATGTATGTTTATAGCAGAATTGCATTCATCATGTATACTACATACACAGGTGTAGTTCCCTTCATCAGATGGTTGTATGTTGGTGATGTGTAGAAACACTCTGTCACTCTCTATCTGCAGTGTGACTCTGGGATCACAAGTGCTGTTGGTATGATTTGTTTCAAAGTCTTGTGATACTCTACATTCATGACCCTCACCTATAACTCTATTTTTGTGACATACTACAGTAATGATGTCAGTGAGTGTTTGGTTTGGGCAGAGAAGAGTGGCATCTGCTCCTCCGGTCTCCAATGTTTTCTCTTGAGTCACTGTAAACAGGAAGGGAAACAGATTGTGAGTATATTATTTCATGAGATCGGTTTGATTGAGCATGAGTAGTACTATAAATTCTCATTAATAAAAAGTCCCATTTCAGTCTACAGAAAATACTTCGGACCCAAAATGATATTTTACAATGGTAAAAAGAAACCTGGCACAAGAAAAAGTTACTTTACTGAATTGTTAATGTCCAAATGAAGACGACCCAAAGTGAATGAATGACCTCCTACTAAAACAATCTCAATGTAACAGGAATATTATATGGGGGGGTTTAACTGTGTACGGGATGCAACTCTAAACAAGCCATCAACTAAACTAAATCCTCTTTCTAACATGTCTAAGGTATTAAACCACAACATCAAAGAGATGGGTCTGTGTGAATTGGGGAGATAGAGACATGCAACTGAAAGACAAAACTCCTATTACTCTCACCTCCAAAACTCATATTCAATCATTTACTTATTTATTTTATACACAGATAGACATGTTTTTGGAAATTAATGTAGACAATGAAGTGTGCCCAACTGTTGTCTTGGAAACTCTTAAATCATACATGAGAAGTTGTATCATGTCTTACTCTTCACATAAGAAAAATAAGACCAATAAAGAATTAGAAATACTAGAACAGAAAATCCACGACTTGGAAAGAAAACACAGTTTAGATACAAATGTTAACGCCCTTCAACAGTTGAACACTTTGAAGATTGAATATAACACAATAAACTCTCGATCTGCAGAGATTGTTGCCATGAAATCCAAGCAACAATATGTTGAGCAAGGTGAAAGTGCAGGGGAAATGCTTGCTTGGCAAATTAAGAAAGAGGAAGAGGAATGAACCATCCATAGCATTCAAACCCCCCGTAACAATGGATCCTTCTGAAATTAACTCAGACTTTAAAATATTTTATCACAAACTGTATCAATCCCAAAACAAAAGTTCAAAGGAAGATATAGACAATTTCCTTAATAAGGCCATTTGACCAATTATAAATGAACCAGAGAAAATGAATATGGATAAAACATTACCTCAGGTGAACTGTTGGAGGGCATCAATAATCTACAGATTGGGAAATCTCCTGGTAATGATGGATTCCCAGTGGAATGTTATAGACACTTTTATCCCAGATTACTAAGGCCTATGTTACTTATGATCACAGCAGCTTAGAGAAAAATGAACTTCCTCAGTCACTATGTTTGGCTACAATCACCCTACTTAAAAAGAAAGTTAATGATCCATTGTTAATATAGAACAATGAAATGGACAAAGACACATATGAAGTACTTGGGTGTACTGATACCATGCAATCTGGAGGAGGCATAAAACATCAATTACTCTCCTTTTAATAGATAGGTATGAATCTGATGTTCACAGATGGAGCTCTCTCCCTATTTCTATGTTCGGTAGGGTCAAAATATTTAAAGTGATTATATTACCAAGGTTGATGTATTTATTCCAGGCCTTGTCCGTTTCAATTCCATCCAACCTCTTTAATAGATTAAATGTCCTGCTCTCCAAGTGTATATGGAATGAAAAGACCTCGAGAGACAAATTGACTGTTTTATACTTCTCCTATGAAGCTGGAGGTCTTGGACCACCTCATATGAAGATGTATGACTGGGCTGCACAACTGCGTTCATAAATACAATGGACAGGAGACGATCCTTGTGGCATGGAGGAGTATCTAAGCCACAAATGTAACATTGTATGATCTAAAATATATTCACTACTTCAGGTCCAAGGCATTGAAGGAAAAAACAGGCAATGCAATGATTCTCAATTCCATTCATATTTGGGGCAATGTATGTAAATTCATGAGGTGGTAAGAACCAATATTGCCAGTCAGCCCTATTTGGATTAACCCCACCTTACCTCCAGCGTTTAATGATGACCCCTTGAAGTCCTACTTCCAAAGTGGCATCATTAATATTTATCATGTTTACTATGATGTATCTCGACTGTCATTCAATCAATTACATTATCAAAGGCTGATTTCTTTACATTCTCACAACTCAGAAATCATATTCAATCACTTCAACAGAATCTGGATGAACCTAAGGCATCTAGCAAAGAAAACATACTGAAAGAAGCTGCTATGACAAAGTAGTTGATTGGCAAGTTATATCAAGGGCTGATTGAAACTCTACCTGAAGGTTCAGAACCTACAAGGAGCAATTGGTAAACAGATCTAAATGAAGAAATTGAGGAGAACCATTGGTAACAGATATGTGAACATTTTCATACCTGCTCCTACAACTTAAGACATGAACTAATGCAATGTAAGATAATTCCTAGGACTTACTATACTCCTGCCAGAATACATGTAATGTCACCCAGAAATGTCACATCTCTGTTGGAGATGTAAAAAGCACAAAGGAACTCTATTACATATGCTGTGGTCCTGTGACAAACTGACACCATTCTGGGATAATGTATGTGCTATCATTTCATTGTGTCTAGGAATTTATATCCATTCATCTCCACAATTATGTTTGTTGGGAAATGTAAATATTGGTGATCAATATCATAGAATGTTTTGTAATCTAGGTCTACTGCTGCTACAAAAAAAAGTAAAGCCATCAATTGGAAAGCCCCATATCCACCCTCAATAATAAACTGGAGTTAAACCATTCATATTAAACCATACATATTAAACCATACATATTAAACCATACATATTAAACCATACATATTAAACCATACATATAAACCATTCATATTAAACCATACATATTTGACAGAATTTGGAAATGTGATGTTGACCATCTTAGAGAATGTTTTGTATAGTTGCCATTTTGTTTTTGTGTTGCTTGTGATAAAACATAAGATGAGTAGCTAGTGGTAGTGAAGTAAAAAGGAAAGTTTATTCTTGTTTAGTAACTGCATTAAAACTGTAGTGAACAAATACACTTTACAATACAGTGTCGTTATTACTGTACTGTGTAGGTCTAACTCCTGTAAGTACTCCTGTAAGGTTCAGGGCTAGTGTACAAATTAAATAGATCATGGGATCTCTCTTACCGTCAACAGCTGTGCCTAGACCCCACAGCACCAGAAGCAGAGCAAGTCTGGATACGCTTCCACACATACTGACCAACTGCAGAACCAAACGTTGACCCGACACTGCCTGCTGAGACCGACTACAGATATGACGTCAATGCAACGTTATTTACTCATTAGAGGAACAAAATAAAACTAAATCAAGCCAAAGTGACGCTCATTTGACTGGGTTGACTTGGTTATAATGGGCCTTGAGAGTTGAGCGTAGGAAGTGCTGCTGTCGTCTAGCTTGTATTCGTGTTACTCCTATGCAGAAACAATGGCACCTCTGCTAGTGCAACCTAGTTTTTGTGATTGGGGTCTTTGTAGAGCACTCACCACAGAGAGGTCTTAAGATCAACCACAGACACATCAACAGGTCCACTTCCTTCTTTAGACACAACATTTCTTAGATTTTGCACCACCATAAGGCTGAAGGGTGCTTTTTAACTGATTTTATTTATTTTTTATTTTATTTAGGCAAGTCAGTTAAGAACAAATTATTTTACAATGACGGCCTACCAAAAGGCAAAAGGCCTCCTGCGGGGTTGGGGGCTGGGATTAAAAATATGAATAAATGAAATAAAATATAGGACAAAACACACATCATAACAAGAGAGACAACATAGGTCTCTCTACATAAATCGTGACCTAAGACAACAGCATAGCAAGGCAGCAACACATGACAACACAGCATGGTTTCAACACCCCATGACAACAACATGGTAGCAACACAACATGACTGAGCAACACAACATGGTAGCAGCAACACAACATGGTAGCATCACAAAACATGGTACAACATTATTGGGCACAGACAACAGCACAAAGGGCAAGAAGGTAGAGACAACAATACATCACACAAAGCAGCCACAACTGTCAGTAAGAGTGTCCATGATTGAGTCTTTGAATGAAGAGATTGAGATGAAACTGTCCTGTTTGAGTGTTTTTTGCAGCTCATTCCAGTCGCTAGCTGCAGCGAACTGAAAAGACGAGTGACCCAGGGATGTGTGTGCTTTGGGGATCTTTAACAGAATGTGACTGGCAGAACGGGTGTTGTATGTGGAGGATGAGGGCTGCAGTAGATATCTCAGATAGGGGGGAGTGAGGCCTAAGAGGGTTTTATAAATAAGAATCAACCACTGGGTCTTGCGACGGGTATACAGAGATGACCATCTTGTTCATTTACATTAAGGCAACGTGTTGTTGACAGTCTCTACATTTTAAGACATTATTACATGTACTGATGACAAAATCCAATATTGTGACTACAGAAATTCTCAGTTCTGTCAGATGTAACTTCTATGACAGACGTTACAAAACAAGACCACAAAACACTGACAGAACATCAAGGTAAGCACATGACAGCCATTCCACTAAATATGTGATGATAAGATATGCTGGGGTTCATTTTAAAATGAACCCCAACCCCAGACATTATTACATGTACTGATGACAAAATCCAATATTGTGACTACAGAAATTCTCAGTTCTTTCAGATGTAACTTCTATGACAGACGTTACAAAACAAGACCACAAAACACTGACAGAACATCAAGGTAAGCACATGACAGCCATTCCACTAAATATGTGATGATAAGATATGCTGGGGTTCATTTTAAAATGATTGTGAACAATCCCATCAGACCAAACACTTACCATTGACAGAAATATGTACACCATGAAAGTAGTCTACATTATGACATTATGTAGTCTATAATATCACAACACACACCATGAAAGTAGTCTACATTATGACATTGTGTAGGCTATAATATCACAACACTTGATTTATAAAAAAGTGAAGAATAAAACACAAACATGTCTAGTGTGGATTTATCATGTTTCATCATTAACCAACTACAAACTATATTTACATACATACTGTATTTACATTAGAAATAATTACAAAGATGCAGTCAGAAGTATATATTTTTTAAATAAATATCTACGCCATTCTGTTGTATCTATCTTAGGAAACTTTTAGAGGGTTACGAGGACTGAGTGACTACCATACTGTCTCACACACACATCTGTGTGGTTCGGAGACTGTTTCTGTCCATAGGCATTGTGGGTACTGAATAGTGGACTGAATGGCTGACACACATAGGCCTGCTGGTTATTGTATATGTAGCTCACCTTCTACATTGCAGGTCATCTGGTTTCTCAGGAGATATTCTGTATAAAAGAAGGTAATTTATATATTTCGACTGAATGGAGTATCCTATATTAGTGATGTGAGTAACATAACATAACAACAATGCAGCAATGCTATGACTTGGCACTATTACAATCACTGAGGTTCCACTGATCCAGATATTGGAGATTTGAGATTGACCTACACCTATCATGCCAATTATCATGTATGTATTGACAAACCATGGCCTCTTTCACCAGCCAATGATATTTGATCATTGATTGGAATCACCATAGAAACCTCCTTAGTGGCACCACCAGAAGGCACCACACACTTAACCTTGGTGTCTTTGTAAGGTAGACAGGACACTGTTGCAGGTATTTAATGTGGGAAATCAAATAAATGACATATTGAGGTTCATTGATTATTATTGTTCCTGTCAACACCTACTCATTACATTATACAATAAGATTTTACCATTAACTTGGAGACAGGTGCTGCCATGGATAGCTCCATCTGGATAGGCGTTAAACAGACACTTGTAGCAGGACTCGTCTCCTCTTGACACGCCTCTGATGACGATAGAGCAGTTCTGCAGTCCCTCGTCTTCAAACTCCACTTTCCCCTCAAAAGATGGACTGACTACTGGTCCAAAGTAGACACACAATTCTATCAATCTTTAGGATGCAATATAACAGGGCTCTCCAACCCTGTTTCTGGAGAGATACCCTCCTGTAGGTGTATACTCCAACCCTGTTTCTGGAGAGATACCGTCCTGTAGGTTTATACTCCAACCCTGTTCCTGGAGAGATACCCTCCTGTAGGTGTATCCTCCAACCCTGTTTCTGGAGAGATACCGTCCTGTAGGTTTATACTCCAACCCTGTTCCTGGAGAGATACCCTCCTGTAGGTTTATACTCTAACCCTGTTCCTGGAGAGATTCCCTCCTGTAGGTTTATACTCCAACCCTGTTCCTGGAGAGATACCCTCCTGTAGGTTTATACTCTAACCCTGTTCCTGGAGAGATTCCCTCTTGTAGGTCTATACTCTAACCCCGTTCCTGGAGAGATACACTTCTGTAGGTTTTCGCTCCAACTCCAGTTGTATCTAACCTAAATCAACTCACAACCAGCTAATTATTAAAATCATGTGTGTTAGATTAGAGTTGGATTGAAAACCTAAAGCGCGGTAGTTCTTCAGGAACAGGGTTGGAGGTTCCTGCAGTATAGAGTATAGTATTGTGATGTAGTACAGAACTAGTCTATTTATTTTAACTTTATTTAACTAACAAATTCTTATTTTCAATGATGGCCTAGAAGTTTGTTAACTGCCTTGGTCTGGGGCAGAACGACAGATTTTTACCTTGTCGGCTCAGGGATTTGATCTTGCAACCTTTCGGTTACTAGTCCAATGCTCTAACCACTAGGTTACCTGCCATCTAGGTAGAGCAGGAGGAAGTTATGAATGAAGGGGCTTTTAAACTGACAGCAGTATGGGTTAGTAACTGACTGCAGTATGGGTTAGTAACTGACTGCAGTATGGGTTAGTAACTGACTGCGGTATGGGTTAGTAACTGACTGCGGTATGGGTTAGTAACTGACAGCAGTATGGGTTAATAACTGACTGCAGTATGGGTTAGTAACTGACAGCGGTATGGGTCCATGTGGTGAATTATTAAAGTAACATCAACTACAGAATGTGTGGACAGTGAATATAAGGAACTATGGCTACAGATCAATCCTCTTTGTTCACTGATTAAATCATTGTACACTATACAGTTTATACAGTGACTTTCACTACAATACATGCATTTCACTACATTACATTCATAATTTACCTTTAATTTAGCCTATAGCAGGGGTGTCAAGCTCATTCCACGGAGGGCCGAGTGTCTGCGAGTTTTTGTTTTTGCCTTTTAATTAAGACCTAGACAACCAGGTGAGGTGAGTTCCTTACTAATTAGTGACCTTAATTCATAAATCAAGTGCGAGGGTGGAGCGAAAACCCGCAGTCACTCGGCCTTCCGTGGAATGAGCTTGACACCCCTGTAAAAAGCACTACATTTCATAAAGAAAAGCAATAGTATCAGCAATATTGTGTACATTCAGAAAACAATTCTGACAAATGCAGTATATCATGCTAAAAACTAATTATTTCACCTTTAGGATTGACTAGTCTATTAGCAGAATAAACAGGTAGTTGTCGTGTGCAGGAGACCTGGTGAGAATGTGAGTTCTATTATAATCACTTGAGGGTGAAAAGAGGGAATTTGAATTCTCCTGTGTCCAACCAACATGAGGTTGAATCACATATGACCCCTCCCCATACACCAGGCTAAAAGTAAACTCAGCTGGTGAATTTTTAAATATATATTTTTTAATGTTTTTCTTCCATAGTGTGTAAGCCAATGTCAGAACCATTGTTTTACCAGTTTTAGTTGAGAAGGTTAAAGGAACTTTTCTCAGGTAAAAAAAAACAGAAAGGAGCTGAAATATTACACACACATAGCCAAGTGAGCCTGGCGCAGAGCTTTAAATGGTTTTAAATGGTGATGTTACTGTAAACAGAGCTATAAGAACCTTCCCCTGATTTAAAATCTGGATGTTACTGTAAACAGAGCTTTAAAAACCTACCCCTGATTTTAAATGGTGATGTTACTGTAAGGTGACAATGGGCAGTTTGTGTTTTTTAAAATACAGTGAATAGTTTTATATCAAGAAGGGGGAAACACAATCCATATAAAGAATGTTTTTGAATCTTAAACAATATAAAACATTATACAGATCAAGTGAGAATAATAGCCTGATTTATAAACAGTGTCAAATCAAGTGGGGTCAAACACAACAAGCAACATCCATGATCAAAATAAATAACAATATGAACTCAAACATGAGGGTATATCAAAGAGCAAACATTATCAGCATTATGACCATTACATTCTGAGGTCTAAAATACATTCACACATTACACTGACATAACAGGAAGAACAACAAAACTATCTGTACTTCCATAGATTTATAATAACAATACACTGTAAACTTAACTTGAACAAAAGTGCAACAAGGTCAATCATATTGAAGTGGGTTGAAATAAAATAAATTAATAGGTTATTTAAAACCATAAAATAAATAGATCAATCTATTCTACTTGGTGTATGTTATAATAAAGTACATTCAAACAGTAGGTGGTGCTGTCCTAATAGATGAGGTAACCTAGCCTGACGACTCAAACTAAATTATTCCACTGCTTTGTCCTTCACTACATACTTTAGTCTGGATATGGTGAGGATTATTATTGAAGTCGTTCGTGGTGACGAGGGGCACGACGGGCGTTGTACAAAACAATGTCTTCAGCGATTGGATTGTCTCTAACCAATCAGAGTAAAAGCCAATGATGAATTTTCAAACTGCTGTTTTACCCACGTGTGTTCTAGCTCTGACTCAACCCATCGTTACCGGACAAATCAGATGGCCCCGAATGTGTTGGCATTCGGTGAAATGTTGGGGAGGTACTCAAATCCAGACTCATTGCGAAGAAGAAACTAACGTCCTTGGGCGTGGCGTTTGGCCGGAGCAAGGAGTTTGGGTAGCCAGGCAACAGGTAGCCAACCTCATATCACAACACTCACCTACAAGAGGTCATCAATCTCTCAAACCTAAAAGTGCCATTTCAGTACCTCTAAACAGCATTAACCATATCATGGCTTGTATAATGCATGTGTTAATTAGCTTATTCATGACTGTGTAAGAATGATTCAACAAGGTTCAACATCCAGGCTCAGTAACAGGTGCTCCAGTCCTCAACAAAAACAGCGGTCAGCTACAGTGCATATAAGCACGGTCAGCAACAACAGACAGATGTTTACACAATGCTCCTAATAGGGTCCTGCTCGTCTGCTGTGGTTGTCAACGCTGCTTGCCTGCAACCTGCCAGATAGAATGTGAAGGTTACTATACTGTACTACAGTGAATCTAAAAGGACGTTATCCATAAACATTCCTGAGCTCTAAGGCATGCGTTGCTCACAGTTTGTCTGATAAAAGACAGAACCATATATAGAGTTGATGACTCAATTCATTCCATTTGTCTTACTAAGACGATTAAAATAAAGATATTACATATAATCTTGTGCGGACTCACCTTTTTTCTTTTGAAGCTCGACACAGCCAAAGATGACTAAAAGGGAAATGATTAGGAATACTGGAATGGCAACAGCCCACGGGGATGTCCTCTTGTCATCTGGAAGATGAAACATGAAATTCCAGTGAGCATGTGTTTGGAGAGACAGCATTTACTCCCAAGAGAAAGACGAGGAATTTTACACCCTTCCTTTTTAATGCATTCAGTTTGAATAACATGTTGACATCATGTTCTGTCCCATCTATCCAATCATATCATCCATCACGTAGCTTCCCTGAGGATCTGGAAACTACCCAGAACTCAACACAACACTTGACTACAGTGTGATTTTAAAAGGGAGTGACTCGTGATGCTTTACTATGGTAGTCAACATTAAACCCAACTGGTGAGATAACATTACTAACAGCACTAATAGCATCACAACATTAGCCTCTTGGAACCAGCCTGAAATCGCTGCCTTCTGTTTTCAGGGAACAGCATGTTGCACTATTGCACGATGACGCTGGTCACAAGGCTATCACAACATGCCCCTGGGGATGATGTAGCCTGTTAAATAGAACGCCAAATTCATGTATCCAAATGTAAATGTTTATTATTAATATCATGAATTTGGCATGCTGTTTATAGAGCTAGGGATGATGTTTTCTCAATGTTGTTTTCAGGTTGAACCATTCTGACACGCTAAAAGAGTATGGTTTAGAAGTATATAATACGTCAACATCACGTACCCTCTTCAACCTCCCTCTCTCCAGGGAGAATAGGAAGCAGGACCCGCTCGTGTCTCTGTGTCCTCATCCCATTGTTTATGATACAGTCCACGTATCCCCCTGAGCCTGGCAACAGTTGGAGGGTGATGTTGCTAATGGCTGTGACAGTTTGGTCTTTGTTAATGACAGTCCAGTTGTTAGGTGTCTTTATGAGTGCTGCTGCAGAAATGTTCCATTGGATCCAAGGTGCTGGTTTACCTGTGGCAGAGCAGCTGACCACAACTTCCATGTCTGAGTCAGGTTCAGTGCTGGGGACTTTTTGCATTGTGGCTCTCACTTCAGATACACCTTTGAATAGATGAAACAGGGAATATTAGATCATGTTGATTTTATTTATTTTACCAGGCAGATCAATTAAGAACTGCTTTCAAAATATGTATCATGTTTTCATTTATGGTTTGACACCAGCCAATGTCCCTTATTAATGCATGCAGAGTTCATGGTCATTCAGACATTTTTTTCAATCCTGCCAGTGATGTAACAATGCCAATATGGTGATTTATACTTGCAGTTAGCTGGTGTTCTAAAGCATAGTGTTTCTATTCCCTAATAAAAACCCTAATAAACCCTTTACACACCCATACTGTATTATTCAGATATATCACTCCTTAGCAAATGTCCTGCTGTAAAGGGTGACTAAAGGATTATTCTATATTTGGCGAAGCACCAGATGTAAGGACCTTTATATTACCTGTATTGGTGGTTTAGCTTAAAAATGTATTAGTGAAGCATCTACAGTACATTCGTAAAGTATTCAGACCGCTTCCCTTTTTACACATTCAGTTACGTGACAGACTTATTCTAAAATTGATTAAATAAATACTAATTCCTCATCAAGCTACACACAATACCCCACAATGACAAAGCAAAAAATCTATTTTAGGCTGTAAAGTAACAAAATGTGCAAAAAGTCAAGGGGTCTGAATACTTTCCGAATGTACTGAAGGTATTACTTATGAAGTCTTTATGAATGCTCCATAAGAGGATACCCCCAGTGACTTTCACTTCTATTCCAGTACCAGCACACCTGATTCAACTAGGTCTAATCAAGGGCTGGATAATTAGTTGACCAGGTGTGCTTGTACCTCTGCTGATTTACGATTATTATTTTGAGTTACAATATCACTTACATTAAAATATAACTTCAACTGAATAGAGAACAATAGAGGGAAGCCCTAAAACTGTTATTATTCAGTGCATTAAATACCTTGAACTGTAAGACACGTCTGCTTGCGTCTTGATCCACTCGGGTAAACATTGAAGGAACAAATATAGCAGGCTTCGTCCGCCCATGTTACATTCTTCACGGTAATGGACGTCGAGTTGAGAGATGCCTCCGTGAAAACCACCTTGCCTCGGTGCGGGTCTATGATTTTAACGCCAAACCGCTTGCTGTAGGTGGCCAGATTCTCCACCGAGTCATCTTTGAACAGCCTCTGCCAGGTGACTTGCAACACACCTGTCGGGTCCGCAAGGGTGCAGGTATATGATGCGTCGCCATTGAAGTCAACCCTGGTGTCTCCTCTAGCTACGACGTTGGCAGAGACCGCTACAAATGGAAGAAGGCAAGTTTACAGGTAAATGAATACAGTTTAGCCTACAAACAAAATATTCAAATACCTGTCAAACTTGGTAAATGTTGCTAACCTAACCTATATTATCATATATGAGCAGAATCAACCACTAGTCAGAAGCCATGGAAAACAATTTACCTTCAGAGAGCAAGCATAAGAGAATGAGAAAAGTATTCATTCTCAGCTGGTGAATGTTGACTTAAGCTCATGGTTTCTCACGTTGGACCATATAATATATTGCTTCGTTAGTTGCACGTGACGTGAGTCATATTCAACGAAAGTGCAATAATGTTTTTGGAAATCCCTTATTGTTGATGCGGGAAGCCTATAGAGTAGTCTCGGTTCCCCAGTTGTTCCCGGCCGTAGCCAATTACAATGTGACATCTACTGTAAATTAAATGACAAGGAACAAGGAACTGTTGGTTGTTATATTTTGTTGTGGCTCACAGTAGGCTGAACCTGAATGACGTCATAGCAAAAAACAAACAGATGGGAAATCTATTTAGCTATAGTTTGTTGACGTAACATTATTTTTGTTCACAGGCGCTGTGCCAAACTAAAGTCCGATTTAGAGGCCACCACATCAAAGGCATCAACAGGCTACTACAAATACAGATAGTTCCACACAAATTGGCTGCTTATGCTGCACCCCCAGAAACTATACTGAACAAAAATAAACTCAACATGCAACAATTTAAACAATTTTACTGTGTTACAGTTCATATAAGGGAATCAGTCAATTGAAATAAATGTATTAGGCCCCAATCTATGGATTGACTGGGAAGGGATGCAGCCATGGGTGGGCTTGGGAGGGCATAAACCCACCCACTTGGGAGCCAGGCCCATGCCAATCAGAATGAGGTTTTTTTCCCACATAAGGGCTTTATTACAGACAGAAATACTCCTCAGTTTCATCAGCTATCCGGGTGGCTGGTCTCAAACGATCCCTCAGGTGAAGACGCTGGATGTGGAGGTCCTGGGCTGGAGTGGTTACATGTGGTCTGCGGTTGTGAGGCCGGTTGGATGAACTGCCAAATTCTCAAAACGACGCTGGAGGCGGCTTATGGTAGGGAAAATAACATTCAATTCAGTTCTGATGGACATTCCTGCAATCAGCATGTCAATTGCACACTCCCTCAACTTGAGACATGTGCCATTGTGTTGTGTGACACAACTGCACATTTTAGTGGCCTTTTATTGTCCCCAGCACAAGGTGCACCTGTGTAATGATCATGCTGTTTAATCATTTTATTGATATGCCACACCTGTCAGGTGGATGAATTATCTTGGCAAAGGAGAAATGCTCACTAACAGGGATGGAAACAAATTTGTGCACAAAATTGGAGAGAAATAAGCTTTTTGTGCGTATTGGAAACTTCTGGGATCTTTTATTTCAGCTCATCAAACATGGGACCAACACTTTACGTGTTATATTTTTGTTCAGTATAAATAGGCCTACACTTGATGAACATTACATTTCAGTCAATCTACATTTTAAAAAATTACAATGTGGGAAATGATGACTCTGTGTTATGGGAATAAGGTGAACATTTTATGAGTGAGACATTTTAAAACTATTACAGTAGTATGTGTGTGTCATAGGGGTTCACAGAATTTTTACTACATGCTTCTCACATGAAGTGCTGTTCTGGTAATTGTGTCAGCAGGAAGTTCCCCGATTCTCCTCCTGGTGGTTGCTGGTCTCCATTGTTAGTCTGGTGTTAGGGGTTGTGGGCGTTCCTCTTCCTAGGAGATGTGTAGTGACTGACTGTGCCTGAATGTCATAGCAAAAGGGGGAAGTCCACTGACCCAGTGGGTAGAAGACAGGAGTTGCATTACACAAGGGAAACTGAAAGTGTTTTAGTTATGTGATTTTTTTTCTTCATTGAAAGTGATGTTAACTTTTAGTATATCCAGTGGTGTAAAATCAGTTAGTAAAAAAATACTTTAAAGTTCTACTTAAGTCATTTTTGGGGGTATCTGTACTTTACTATTTATATTTTTGACTCCACTACATTCCTAAAGAAAGTAATGTTATTTTTACTCCATACATTTTCCCTGACACCCAAAAGTACCTGTTACAGGACAGGAAAAGTGTCCAATTCACGCCGTTATCAAGAGAACATCCCTGGTCATCCCTACTGCCTCTGATCTGGCGAACTCATTAAACACACATGCTTCGTTTGTAAATGATGTCTAAGTGTTGGAGTGTGCACCTGGCTATCCATAAATAAACAAGAAAATGGTGCCGTCTGGTTTGTTTAATTTAAGGGATTTTAAATTATTTATACTTAGCTTTTGAAACGTAAGTGTATATTTGAGTAATTTACTTTTGATACTTAAGAATATTTAAACCCAAATACTTTAACACTTTTACTGAAGTAGTATTTTGCTGGTTGACTTTAACTTTTACTTGAGTCATTAAATATTAAGGTAACTTTTACTTTTACTCAAGTATGACAATTGGGTACTTTTTCCACCACTGAGTATAACATAGTTGGATTTTTATATAATTTGTTTTTATTATAATAATTTGGTTCTAATTGTAATGGTACATTGTATTACATAAACAGCATGTCTATTAAATTATATATGTGTATTAATCCCATCGTTCTGTTATTTTACAATTTAGCTGGGAGTAGCCTAAGGGTGGCAGGTAGCCTAGTGGTTAAGAGCGTTACAGAAGGTCTGAGGGTTACTGTAGAAAATAATGAAAGAGGAACCATCCTGTCTGGAGGGTTTTACAGTACTCTGGCCACTTTCAGTGGCCTCTGTGGTAACTGAGTGTTGTACTGAATCCATTTCCAGGAGGAGCAGTCAAAAGTAGAAGCTCCTTATCTGATATCACTGTAAACTTTGATGTCCTGTGATTGTATAAAGGGTGTTGGAATGTGTACGAGGAGTCATCTGGTGAAAGAGTTGCCGGTTAAAATCCCAGGTCAGATGAGACAAACTTCTCCAGGGGCACTGTAGTGTACTGCAATGTGTCGGTGTCAAATTGTGTGCATGTGTGTAGTTTCTGTAGAATCCCCTAACATGGGATTTTACGAAAAAAGGTGTGTTATGACCCGAACATCAGATCCAAAACATTTTCATTATATCTTGGGAAGTACCTGTCTTATATCCTAGTTGGCTGGTGTGGTCTTATGTTACTGTGGTGACATTGATAAATGTGAAGCTGTCTCACTCAACCAGAGGATGATTCCAGCTGCATTTCACTTATCCAATGTACATAAACAGATAGTGAAATTATACATTTCTTAGCAATTGATGTAGTCTACAGTACAGAAAATGAACTATATAAGGTCTGTTGCGAAGAACAAATGGTAAAAAAATCTAAAGAATGGAGAGAATTCCACACAGTCAGGTGATGCAAGGATCTTACACAAATATAAAGCATCACATATTTAGGTAATCAGACGGGACACTTTTCTGGAATTTTTACTTCAAATGTTGCATCACTATCCGTTCATACCGCTGTGATTAAGTCCTTTTTCAAATGCAGCACAGTGTCACCTGGTGGAACTGCAGTTATTTTTGTTTCTTTACATGCATGTTGCTGTGGAGGCGACAGACAGAGAGTTATGAAGTGCTGCATCAGATGACATGGCCTCCACAATCACCGATGTTTGGTCCCGAATCGCTGTTATATTCATTGGCCAGTACGAATGAAGTAAAACCATAAATCCAAATCCCTATCTCCATCCATGGCTAATTTGGGAAAGGAATGATGTTTAGCTAGCTAGCCACAGGAGGACAACAACACAACGAGATGCAAAAATGCACATTTTTTCTGTCAATAAAGACGTTTGACTTGTGATGTGATTGGTCTGAAGCCAAATCCACCAGGGGTGCACCAGGACCATATACATCTGAATGATGGCCATTTTCAGGTGGAGTTTTAATGCTCTTTCACGTGCGTACAGTTTCAGTACGGGTCTGATTTATAATGGGAAACATGCTGATGCATGGCGTGCTCCAAGTTTATAAATCTCTATTTTTGTAGGTGCCCAGTCTTTTCAGAAATGGCACACACATACATTCAGTGTGAAATTTACACAATGGTTGTAAATGAGGCCTCTGGCGTTTGTGAGAGGATTTTGTACCTATAACATCTCTCAAATGTGACTTTCATTTTCACACTAGCAATTTAAAGGTCACTGAATTTAGGGAAGTAAGCAGAGGTAATATACACCATCAGAGGTAATATTCATCATACCCTGAAGACAGCTTGTCTGTCAACGTTGGACATTACATTTTTGCATCTGAGCTCCTAGAGTGTGCGGCTCTCCTTTTATTTAAAAACAATATACACCATCAGACCAAACACTTAGCTTTGACAGAAATATTGAAATAAAAAATGTATGTTCCTCCATGATGTACACACTCACAGGTGTAGTGGTTAGAGTGTTGGGCCAGTAACCGGAAGATTGCTGGATCGAATCCCAGAGCTGACAAGGTAAAAATCTGTCGTTCTGCCCCTGAGCAAAGCACCCCGCACCCCTCTGATTCAGGGTTAAATGCGGAAGACACATTTCAGTTGAATTTCAGGCTTGTAGGCCTGTTGTAAGGCAGGTCCTCACCAGACATCACCGGCAACAACGTCGCCTATGGGCACAAACCCACCATCGCTGGACCAGACAGGACTGGCAAAAAGTCAGTGTTCTGCCATGGCCAGCGACGAGCCCGGATCTAAATCCCATTGAGCACGTCTGGGACCTGTTGGATCGGAGGGTGAGGGCTAGGGCCATTCCCCCCAGAAATGTCCGGGAACTTGCAGGTGCCTTGATGGAAGAGTGGGGTAACATCTCACAGCAAGAACTGGCAAATCTGGTGCAGTCCATGAGGAGGAGATGCACTGCAGTACTTAATGCAGCTGGTGGCCACACCAGATACCGACTGTTACTTTTGATTTTGACCCCCTCCCCCCCCCCCCCTTTGTTCAGGGATACATTATTCCATTTCTGTTAGTCACAGGTCTGTGAAACTCGTTCAGTTTGTCTCAGTTGTTGAATCTTATGTTCATACAAATATTTACACATGTTAAGTTTGCTGAAACTAAACGCAGTTGACAGTTAGAGGACGTTTCTTTTTTTGCTGAGTATATGTGGTGTGAATCTGGGGTCATAAGTAAGTGTAGCCTCCCGGGTGGCGCAGTGGTCTAGGGCACTGCATCGCAGTGCTAGCTGCGCCACCAGAGTCTCTGGGTTCACGCCCAGGCTCTGTCGCAGCCGGCCGCAACCGGGAGGTCCGTGGGGCGACGCACAATTGGCATAGCGTCGTCCGGGTTAGGGAGGGTTTGGCCGGTAGGGATATCCTTGTCTCAGTATGTAAAATGTAATAAAATGTATGCACTCTACTGTAAGTCGCTCTGGATAAGAGCGTCTGCTAAATGACTAAAATGTAAATGTAAATAAGTGATGGAATCGGCTAAACTTTGAACATTGAGATATTAAATAAATGATAGAGACAAAGCCTTGAATAGAAAGAGTCTGTAGCAAGCCAGAAGGCTTTGGAATGTGTTTGATGGAGGAGAGGAGAGCGATGTGTTGATATAGGGAAGACAGATGGATATCTGTGGATTAGGTGAAGGAGGGGTTGAGGTGAGGGGTGAGGTCAGTTCCCCTAAGGGAGTAATCAGGGTTAGTATCTGGTTATCTTCTTTCTCTTGGGCATAAACGAAGGATTGGAGAGAGGGAGTGTCTTAAGTAGGATGTATATCAACTGTGATGTGAGAAATGTTTTGCTGTCTGATTACAGCTGTACAGAACCTTTGGGAACAATTAAACTTGGTTAAAGCTTCTCTAATGTCCGTAAGTCATTTACTCTGAAAAATAAGAACCTAACATAAGTGAAGTCGGTACCATTATGGTCGGTCCAAAATTACACTGGACAGTCATTTCCCCCCACTTATTACACTGGACAGTCTATCTTATATACAGTGATCCCTCGCCACTTCGCGGTTCACTTATCGCGGATTCGCTATTTCGCGGATTTTCATAATGCATTTTTTTTTTTTTTTTGGTGCATTGTGCTCTGCATTCTGATTCGCTAAAAACTCACTCCCGCTTCTTGTATCAAAACATGCTACGAATTGTGCTATCATTTTGTCGTCTCGTGCAGTTATGTGTACGTACATAAAACAGCTTGGCAAATTTACATTAAGTTGGCCAAATTATCTTGTAATTTCGAACATCTCCTAAACCCATAATGTCGACGAAACGGCCTGGACCGACAAAAGCACCTGCGGATGGGCCCAAACGGCGGAAGATGCTACCTATCTCAGATAAAGTTAAACTTCTGGACATGCTAAGGGAAGGTAAAAGCTATGCAGCCTTAAAGTGCTTCTGCTCCTTGACAACGCCGGAGGTCACGGTAATGATTTGGCATATGATGGTGTGCAAATCGAATTTCTGCCGCCAAACACTACATCCCTGATTCAGCCCATGGACCAAGGAGTCATCCGTGCTTTCAAGGCTCTCTATACGCGCAACACCCTGCAACATCTTGTTGACGCTATGGACTCGGATCAAGATTTCTCACTGAAGGACTACTGGCGTGGATACACCATCGCATCGTGTCTCCAAAACATTCAGAGGGCCATTCAGGAAATGAAAACGGAAACTCTGAAGGCCTGCTGGAAAAAACTATGGCCAGAGGCAGTGCAAAACGCAACCGGAGGCTCGCTTGACGAGGTCCACCACTCTGCCGTAGAAACAGCTGTGAATCTGGCTAAACAGATTGGAGGAGACGGCTTTAATGACATGAGTCCGGATGACATAAACGCCCTGATTGATGGAGACGCACAGCCGCTGACCGATGCAGAGCTGGCAGAAATGACAAAGCCACAAAGCGACGATGAAAGAGAAGAGGGAGAAGAGGACACGAGAGATGAGGAGGAAGGACTAACGCTTGGTCGCTTAGCAACCATGGTGCGAATGGCCACTGAACTTAAGCGAGTAGCTGAGGAATGGGACCCTTTGATGAGCCGTTCATTACAGTTCTCCAACGTAATCGATGGTGGCATGTCGGTGTACAAGGATCTTTTTGCAAAGAAGAAAAAAGAGCGACAACAGCTGCCTATCACTATGTTCTTCTCCCGAACAAACACACCTGCACCGCGGGCTTCAGAAGAAGAGAACACTGCAGAGCGCAGTCAGGATGCAGCGGCCCAGTCTGAAGAGCAGTGAAACGGCCTACACGTGAGTCACTGTATTTGTATACATGTAATAGTTGCTAATTGTAAAAAAAAAAAAAGTTTTCTATTTCGCGGATTTCACTTATCGCGGGTCATTTTCGGAACGTAACCCCCGCGATAAACGAGGGATTACTGTATTACAAAAAAAAATTAATGAAGTGTTTGGTCTGGGCAGAAGGATATCTTTATTTCAGTCACTGCAAACATGAAGGGAAACAGATTGTCAGTGAACTGTTTCATGGAAAGTTGATTTCCTATTGACTAACTGCATTAGAACTGCAATCAACAGTTTGTTGCAAAAATGACAGATGTTAATAAATTAAATCTATCTTACAAAACACCCCTGTTACCTTCAACAGCTGTGCATAGACCCCACAGCACCAGAAGCAGAACCAGACTGAATACAAACGTACTGACCAACTGCAGAACCAAACGTTACTCAATATTGTCTGCTCAGACCGAGTACAGAACTTAACGGCTAATCAGCGTTATTTTCTCAGAGGATCCAGGTAAAAATTCAATGAAAATGATGCTGGGTTGACTTAGTTATAATGGACCTTGAGATCTGAGCGTAGGAAGTCCTGCTGTTGTCTAGCTTGTACTCGTGTTACACCTCTGCTAGTGCATCTTGGTCTTTGTGACTGGGGTCTTTGTGGAGAACTCACCACAGAGAGGTCTTATGATCAACCATAGACACATCAACAGGTCCACTTCCTTCTTTAGACACAAACAATGATAGATTCTGCACCACCATAAGGCTGAAGGGTGCTTTTTATCAAGCGTAGAACTGATGCAGGTTATGGTTAGTTTCAATCAACACTAACACTAACCAAATGTATTACATTTTTTTGTGTTATTGCGGTATCCATGTTTGTGATGTTACCTTTCTCCATCCCCATCTCTCAGCTAATGTGGCTACCATTGGGCAAAAACACACTCCAGATTGTGGCTTTATCAAGACCAACTGCTGTTTACTTATTGAAAGACCAAAGAGAAGAGTGGAACATATTATAGATAATGTTCACTTCTCTTACAAAATATGACATTAGTCCAGTTATTTTCTTTGTCTGCAATATTTTATCCTTAATTTATTTAACCTCATTCCATTTAAAAATGATAGCACGTGTTGAACTTGTATTGATGTAAGGTGTATGAGTTCTTGTGGTAGTAAAAAGTGATGAAAAAAATTGACTTATGGTGTCTGTTTGAGTAAATCTTGGATATCAAATAAGTAATAGTAATTATTACTTAAGTAAAGTAATGCTTTTGGCGTCATTAGCGCCTAGGCTCGGCCTTCAAAGTTCAAAATGTCCCTTCTACACCAACTTAACTGTCCCTTTGTGGTAGAGCGTGCTCACCCCTGGACGTTGTGTGCTGGAGTTTGGATTTGTTCTCCTGGTTTCCTAACTACAAACCACTAAGTTATTCTTTGGATTGCTTGGCCTGGCTGTAGCAATGAGTAAGATGGCTAACACGGCCGAAACGAAAAAGGCTAACAAGCCGGGTTTTGGTTTGCAACCTTGTATGTCTCGGCTCGGTGCATGTTCTGGCTGCCCTCACTCTAATTAGTTTGTGTGCGGGACTAGGAGATGGTGTCGGTAAAAGTGGCTTGCCCGCAGCTGGCACTGTTTCCCTAGTCATGGACACAGGTTCTCTTGACAATCATGTAGCATTCTTCAGGGGCCTTGTGGTTTCCGATATTGACTTCCTCTCCCTCGTGTCTATACCTTGGCTGATTCCGAGTTGCGGGTTGCAGAGATGGATTGGGTCTTTGGTTGGAGAAAATGTCTTGTCTGCCTGGGCGTTGTGTATCCGTCTGTCTCGGTCAACCACCGATTTTGTTTCTTCCTAGAGTTGTTGATGAAGGGTCCAGTTCCACCTCTGTGATCTGGTCGTACGTAGACTTGAGACTGGGCTAGCTAAAAAAGTGCTGCATAGCGTGCTAGCTAGGTTGGCTAACTCGCCGAGGTGAGCTAGCTATTATTGGGACCAAGTCATTGTCTTACAAGTCACAAGTAAGTCTCAAGTCTTAGCACTCAAGTCCCAAGTCAAGACAGGCAAGTCCCAGTCAAGTCTCAAGTCCTAAACTTTGAGTTTCGAGTCCTAAACAAGTCATAATGTGCTCTTCACCAAATGTAATACCATTTCATATTTTTAACAAGAGTGATAGTTAGTATATTACGTTTACGCAAATCATGAATGCTTTTAAAAATATATATATTTATTACTTTCCAAATAAACTTTATATTTCCATGGACATACATGGGTTGCCATGAGAAAGACCCCCCCCCCCCCCCCCCCCATAGCGATCGCCTATCAATGATCACTATGGGGCGCAATCGGACGATGTAGGCTTGTACACAATCGTTCAACCTTAACACACACACACACCCTCTCTGTGTGTGGTTACAGTAGGCTAAAGTATGTCAATGGTTTTAGGAACAACAGTAACATCAGGCAGGATTTAGGCTACCATCTGCCTAGCCAGTTGTAGCTCAATCTTGGGTACAATGATCACGTTCCCGCACTGACTGACAACTGACTGTGTGGAGGCTCATTGATTTAACGTTAAGTTAACCTACATGCTACACTAGCAAGGTTATAAATTATATAACGTTAGCTGTCGGCTATATTAGCCACGACTTACCGTTCTTTGTGCAGCTTCAAATGTCGAACAAAGTTGGAAGTTGTTGCGCCTCCTTCTGTAATTTTCTTCCCGAATGTTTTGCAAGTTGCAATCTGTTTTTTGTTGATACAGCGTAGTATTTATAACCGAAAATAATAATTTGGGGTATCATCTTTCCAAGGGCTCCATCTGAATTCACCCGCTGACGTTCCTCTGCACTACTACGCGCAACTTTTTCCCAGCTGGCACAATTTGATTGGCTGCTGTCCGATTCAAACTATAATCTGTTAATTGAAGAGTTTATGCTAGTTTTTAATAGCATCATTTTTAATATTGGGCTTGGGGAGGATATCAAGTCAGTTCGAGTCAAAAGGCTCAAGTCCAAGTTAAGTCACAAGTCATTGGTGTTAAAGTCAAAGTCGAGTTGCAAGTCATCATATTTGTGACTCAAGTCTGACTCGAGTCCAAGTCATGTGACTCGAGTCCACACCTCTGCCAATCAGGCCCCAAGAACTGGAGTTGCCCACCCCTGCTGTAAGTAACAAAATGTGGAAAAAGGGAAGGGGTCTGAATACTTTCTGAATGCGCTGTATGTGCCTTCAGCAAGCACCTCAGAGCCTACAAATTCAGAATGCTCACTAGCCGGCGGCTTTTACAGCCGATTGGCTGTTGGCAGCAGAGTTGAGGGAGCAAACAGTTACACACATCCATGCTACTGTCTGATATTCAGTCTCTAGGCTTCATAAGAAACCAGAAAAATAGTTGTCTGACTCCATTTAAGCGCATTCTGTTTCTGGGGCTTGAGCTAGACTTACTCACATATCACGCTTTTCTATCCCCACGGAGGGTGTCTTGGTTCTGGCTGGGTCACGCAGTGCGTTTTCACCAGTGTCTACTCCTACTGGGGACCATGGGTTCTGTGATTGAAGTTGTTCCCCTGGGGCTAGTGTACAAGGCTATATCTCATCCAATATGATATTTTACACGTCACATCTTTATCTACTCTGAATGTTATTATTTTGTTTATGTAAAGGTTGATACACTACCTGTTTGGCGAGTACCGCTTCCCCCCGATTTGGCCCATACCTGGCATGAACTCGGGACCTCTGCCTTGCTAGCACACATGACCGTCCTCCCTCATGCATCTTAGCTGATCAAACGCTAATGAGGCGATGCAAGCGGGACACTTAAAGCTAATGAATTGTATCATGGCGCCGACAGAGATGGTCGCCTCGCTTCGCGTTCTTAGGAAACTATGCAGTATTTTGTTATTATTATTATTATTACTATTATATTATTTCTTACATTGTTACCCCAGGAAATCTTAAATTTTATTACATACAGCTAGGAAGAACTATTGGATATAAGAGCAATGTCAACTTACCAACATTACGACCAGGAATACGACTTTCCCGAAGCGGATCCTCTGTTTGGACCACCACCCAGGACAATGGATCGGATCCCAGTAGGCAACCCAAAACAACGGCACTGCAGTAGGGGCAGACAGAGCGGTCTTCTGGTCAGGCTCCGTAGACGGGCACATCGCCCACCACTCCCGAGTATACAACTCGCCAATGTCCAGTCTCTTGACAACTAGGTAGATGAAATCCGAGCAAGGGTTGCCTTCCAGAGAGACATCAGAGATTGCAACATTCTCTGTTTCACGGAAACATGGCTCACTCTGGATATGTTATCAGAGTCGGTATAGCCACCCGGTTTCTTCACGCATCGAGCCGACAGAAACAAACATCTCTCTGGTAAGAAGAAGTGCGGGGGTGTATGCCTTATGATTAACGAGACATCATGTGATCATAACAACATACAGGAACTTAAGTCCTTTTGTTCACCTGACATAGAATTCCTTACAATCAAATGCAGACCGCATTATCTACCAAGATAATTCTCTTCGATTATAATCACAGCCGTGTATATCCCCCCCAAGCAGAAACCTTGACGGCCCTGAAAGAACTTCATTGGACTCTATGTAAACTGGAAACCATATATCCTGAGGCTGCATTTGTAGCTAGGAATTTTAACAAAGCTAATCTGAAAACAAGCTCCCTAAATTCTATCAGCATATCGAATGCGCGACCCGGACTGGCAGCATTCTGGATCATTCCTACTCTAACTTCCGCGACGCATACAAAGCCCTCCCTCGCCCTCCTTTCGGCAAATCTGACCACAACTCCATTTTGTTGCTCCCAGCCTATAGACAGAAACTAAAACAGGAAACGCCCGTGCTCAGGTCTGTTCAACGCTGGTCCGACCAATCGGATTCCACACTTCAAGACTGCTTCGATCACCTGGACTGGGATATGTTCCGGATAGCCTAAGACAACAACATTGATGTATTCGGTGAGCGAGTTTATTAGCAAGTGCATCGGTGATGTTGTACCCACAGTGACTATTAAAACCTTCCCCAACCAGAAACCGTGGATTGATGGCTGCATTTATGCAAAACTGAAAGAACCACTGCTTTCAATCATGGCAAGGCGACCGGAAACATGACCAACTACAAACAGTGTAGCTATTCCCTCTGCAAGGCAATCAAACAAGCTAAGCGTTAGTATAGAGACTGTAGGGTCGCAATTCAAGGGCTCAGACACGAGACGTACGTGGCAGGGTCTACAGTCAATCACGGATAACAAAAAGAAAACCAGCCCTGTCGAGGACACCAACATCTTGCTCTCAGACAAATTAAACAACTTCTTTGCTCGCTTTGAGGACAATACAGTGCCACTGACACAACCTGCTACCAAAACCTGCGGGCTCTCCTTCACCGCGGCCAATGTAAGTAAAACATTTAAACGTGTTAACCCACGCAAGGCTGCTGGCCCAGATGGCAACCCTAGCCGCATCCTCGGAGCATGCGTAGACCAGCTGGCTGGTGTGTTTACAGACATATTCAATCGATCCCTATCCCAGTCTGCTGTTCCGACATGCTTCAAGAGGGCCACCACTGTTCCTGTTCCCAAGAAAGCTAAGGTAACTGTGCTAAACTTCCGTCATCATGAAGTGCTTTACGAGACTAGTCAAGGATCATATCACCTCCACCCTACCTGACACCCAAGACCCACTCCAATTTGGTTACCGCCCCAATAGATCCACAGACGACGCAATCGCAATCACACTGCACACTCCCCTAACCCATCTGGACAAGAGGAATACCTATGTAAGAATGCTGTTCATCGATTACAGCTCAACATTTAACACCATAATACCCTCCAAACTCGTCATTAAGCTCGAGACCTTGGGTCTCGACCCCGCCCTGTGCACCTGGGTCATGGATTTTCTGACGGACCGCCCCCAGGTGGTGAGGGTAGGAAACAACATCTCCACCCCACTGATCCTCAACACTGGGGCCCAACAAGGGTGTGTTCTCAGCCCTCTCCTGTACTCCCTGTTCACCCATGACTGAGTGGCCATGCGTGCCTCCAACTCAATCATTAAGTTTGCAGATGACACTACAGTGGTAGGCTTGATTACCAAGAACGACGAGACGGCCTACAGGGAGGTGGTGAGGGCCCTCGGAGTGAGGTGTCAGGAAAACAACCTCACACTCAACATCAACAAAACGAAGGAGATGATTGTGGACTTCAGGAAACAGCAGAGGGAGCACCCCCCTATCCACATCGATGGGACAGTAGTGGAGAAGGTGGAATGTTTTTTTTAAGTTCCTCTGCGTACACATCACGGACAAATTGAAATCGTCCACCCACACAGACAGCATGGTGAAGAAGGCGCAACAGCACCTCTTCAACCTCAGGAGGCTGAAGAAATTTGGCTTGTCACCGAAAACACTCACAAACTTTTACAGATGCACAATCGAGAGCATCCTATCAACGCATCACCAGGGGCAAACTACCTGCCCTCCAGGACACCTACACCACCCGATGTCACAGGAAGGCCAAAAGATCAACAAGGACAACAACCACACTGCCTGTTCACCCCGCTACCATCCAGAAGGCGAGGTCAGTACAGGTGCATCAAAGCTGGGATAGAGAGACTGAAAAACAGCTTCTATCTCAAGGCCATCAGACTGTTAAACAGCCATCACTAACATTGAGTGGCTGCTGCCAACATACTGACTCAAATCTCTAGCCACTTTAATAATAAAAAATTGGATGTAATAAATGTGTCACTTTAAACAATGCCACTTTATATAATGTTTACATACCCTACATTACTCATCTCATATGTATATACTGTACTCTATACCATCTACTGCATCTTGCCTATGCCGCACGGCCATCACTCATCCATATATTTATATGTACATATTCTTATTCATTCCTTTACACTTGTGTGTATAAGGTAGTTGTTGTGAAATTGTTAGATTACTTGTTAGATATTACTGCATGGTCGGAACTAGGAGCACAAGCATTTCGCTACACTCGCATTAACATCTGCTAACCTTGTGTATGTGACCAATAACATGTGATTTGATTTGAGGTGCAGGGTTGGGGTCAATTCCAGTCAATTCATGAAGTACACTGAAATTCCAAGTCCAATTCTCTTCAATGCCTTTCAATTAGGAACATTTGGAATTAGAATTGGAATTTGGTTTACTTTTTGAATTGATCTGGAATTAAAATGGAAGTGACCTTACAATGACCCTGCTGAGGAGGAAGTTTCACACATCTCCATGTGCCACATTCATCCCTCAAACTTCCTCAACAGCCCCCCAGTGTTGAGCTGAGCACAACTGTTGATCTGAGCCATTGCGCACCATAGTAAAGGATGTCGCGCCGCTTCCTTAGTGAGTACTGCTGCCCCCAATGACCTGCTCAGTACTGCTGAGGAGATTCACACATCTCCAAGTGCTACATTTACAAATTACTGCTTTTTGATTCATGAAGCCTTTATGTATATACCAGTCAGTCAACATGACCTTAATGAATTATGAAGCCTTCATGTGTTGTTTTTATTATATTTACGTAAATGCTTCAAAAATCACAAAAAATTATGTTATGTGATGAAGATGATCTCATAGTACAAAAGGTAACAGATCTTCTAAGCCAGTGTTACCACAGACCTTATTTTCAGCCTTTATCAAAAAACCTTACAAAAAGGCCATACATTTTCCCCATAGTCTTTGCCCAATGAACAATGACAGAGTTAGTGCGTACAAAAATACACCATTACTATTGCTCTCTAAGTAGGCTATACAATCCCCCCCCCCCCAAATACATTGATTATTATAAATGTAGGGTCTATAGGCTAACTCTATAGGTTTGTATCACCTTTAGAAAATAATTCAATATCGACAATGTTATTATGAACGTTTTAAGCCTTATTAAATATCAAACATAACACAACGTTTTATTTTAACTGGGACCTATAACAAATTAACTCTGCTCTAACAACTACTTAACCATTGAGCAGTGCAGGGAGTTAGTGAGAATTACGTATGTCCTCTGTATGGTGTAAAACAATCTGGTACACTGACTATCAAATCCATGTTTCAAAAGTCCTTAAACTGAAGAGACCGGGTGTGATGCGTTCTGCCTCTTTATGAGAGACGTCAGAGTCAGTCACGTCAACTGTGGATGAAGCGTACCATTGGTGGCGCGCAGTTGCATGAGCGCTGCAAAACTACAGTATCAATCCCATTTCTCAACAACCTCTCTAAAATTACATTTACGCGACCTCTAGTGGCAATTGTTTGTATTTTTGGTTGGTCTCTTGAGTGGCAGAAGAATCAGACAATTCACTCTTGAAGCATTGCCAGCAGCAGATTTATGACACATTGTATAACAAGCGATGTCACAACATACATTACAGTATTGTTTAAATATTTTATTAAGAAAAGTAGAAAACAAACACACAACAAAGGACATCACAACATTGAGAATATTACAGCATTTGATTTATAAAAAGTGAAGAAAGAAAACAATACACACACAAAAACACACACACCATGAAAGTAGTCTACATTATGACATTGTGTAGACTATATTATCACAACACTTGATTTATAAAAAAGTGAAGAATAAAACCACAAACAAGTCTAGTGTGGATTTATCATGTTTCATCATTAACCAACTACAAAATATACTTACATACTGTATTTACATGTACAATAAACAGCAGGCCTATGTGTGTCAGCCATTCAGTCCACTATTCAGTACCCACAATGCCTATGGATAGAAACGGTCTCCGAACCACACAGATGTGTCCAAGGCAGTATAGTAGTCACTCAGTTCTCTTCACCCTCTAAAAGTTTCCTAAGATAGATACAACAGAATGGGATATATATTTATTTAAAAAATATATATACTTCTGACTGCATCTTTGTAATTATTTATGATTATTTCAGCTCACCTTCTACATTGCAGGTCATCTGGTCTCGCAGGAGATAATCTGTATAAAAGAAGGTAATTTAAATATCGACTGAATGGAGTATCCTATATTAGTAACATGAGTAACATAACAACAATGCAGCAATGCAACAAATGCAACTCATTTGCATGTATGCAGTCACCATGACTACCACCTCAAAACATAATTCCAGAGCTTCTTGTTCAATGAGAGAATACGGTATAAAACCCCCACCCCAAAAAACAAGAGAACTTAAACCTACTTCTCTACAACATCTGTGCTTGTTGCATCATACACTTGGCTGAGGAGCTAAGATAGTCTATCCTGAACCACAAAAAGTACATTTTTGAGTAATGTTTGAATTTTGGGGTCATTGTAATTTATACTAAAAGCTTTTGTAACATTCTCAATATCATCTGTTTCACGCTTTCTATCGGGATAATCAAATAAAGTTATAAAAATACTCACATGTGTGACGGACTGGAGCTTGGTGTGAAAGAGATCAAAATAGACAATGTACCAGCAAGAAACATACTCCACAGAAATACATTTCCAAGTTTCATTCCCAAGTTTCTTGATCAAGGAGAGAGATTACAGAAACATTAAGAGACTATGAAAGTAAACCTACTTCTTAGTCATCCTACGCTTGATTGTTGAGCTGGTGTGACCTGTGACCTGTGACCTGAAAAAACAAAAGGTATTGTTTAAAAAAATAAAATTATTATTTATCTGTTAAGCTGTTAAAAATGTTGAAGAGATACTCACATTTGTGATGGCCTGGAGGTTGGTGTGACACTGAAATAAATCAAAATAAACAATGTACTGACAAGAACCACATCATTCATTATTCTTTCATTATAATTATTTAATCATGAAGAATGTGTTTTAACCTGTATAGCACATTCTCTGAAATGTTTATTATCATGTTTCATGTTTTCTTTCAAATGGGTATCCATCATAATCCCTTAAATGTTCTCTAGAATGAGCATCTTACTGTTTGGATGTTGGTGGTGTCTTTAAGGGAGTGCTAATTTCAGGGTCAGGAACTGGGGGTTTTCTACATCAGATTAGAGATCAACTGGTAAACAACTGGCAGTCAAATCACATTCAATTCAGAATAACTGTTCAGTTTCAAGGTAATAGTTTGTATCTCTACCTGGATGAGGTGTCTTTTCTCCTCTTTTGCAGCCATATTACACAGAATACAGCAATGAGACACATTGAACCCATTACGGAACCCATCACTGCACCTGTGAATAAGAGAGATGGCAGAAGAAGACAGAGGTCAACTTCCCAGGTACACTACACCAAAGCCTCATACATGTAAATATGGCTCTGCACTACACCTGAAAGTTGAATAGTAAAAGAGCCAGTCAATAGGTTGATTATGACCTGTCATTATTAGAATAACAACCACTTACCACTGATCCTGTCATCATCAGAGACCTGAGATTGGCCTAGCACAGAAATACACAGGAAGTACTTCATCATGAACACAGGCAGTACTTCATCATGAACACAGGCAGTACTTCATCATGAACACAGGCACTACTTCATCATGAACACAGGCACTACTTCATCATGAACACAGGCACTACTTCATCATGAACACCGGCACTACTTCATCATGAACACAGGCAGTACTTCATCATGAACACAGGCAGTACTTCATCATGAACACAGGCAGTACTTCATCATGAACACAGGCAGTACTTCATCATGAACACAGGCAGTACTTCATCATGAACACAGGCAGTACTTCTATCATGAACACAGGCAGTACTTCTTCATGAACACAGGCAGTACTTCTTCATGAACACAGGCAGTACTTCTTCATGAACACAGGAAGTAATTCCTTGTGAACACAGGAAGTACTTCCATCATGAACACAGGCAGTACTTCATCATGAACACAGGAAGTAATTCCTTGTGAACACAGGAAGTACTTCCATCATGAACACAGGCAGTACTTCCATCATGAACACAGGCAGTACTTCCATCATGAACACATGCAGTAAGTACTTCATCATGAACACAGGCAGTAATTCATCATGTTCCTGATCATGTCAATATATTATGGTGGTATTAACCCTAACCATTTCTCACCTGCAAAGGAAGCTTGATCCCTAGTTGGAATCACCATGGAAAAGTCCTTGACGGCACCACCGGATGACGCTACACACCTAACCCTGGTGTCTTTGTCAGGTAGATTGGACGATGCCACCATGGCAGTTATGGTGACAGTGACTGTTTCATTGGGATGGGTGACTTCAGCCATGGTGGATTTGTCTAGACTGATGTTTTCTATGTGGTCCCAGGTTACTGTAGGAGCAGGTCGTCCCGTAGCAGAACAGGACAGAGTGGTGTGACTGTTGTTGGTTTGTGTGATGACGAGTGAGGGTCCATACAGCTCTATAGGACAACAACAGACACAGGTCACAGTGAATGTAAATACTATAATGTTTTCATGTACATCAAGGTCAAATGGATACATGATAATTTGAGGGAATTGTTCCTGGGTTAATCATTTACACACAGGTCAAGGTAGAACAATGGATTGAAGGCATTTGGAGGCCATTGTTCCTGTTTTAAAGGGATATAAGACATTATTTTAAGACCTCAAAAGTAGTCTAATGTATTTTATTTATTTTTTTACACATTTTTCTTCCCAATTTTCGTGATATCAAATTGGTAGTTACAGTCTTGTCCCATCGCTGAAACTCCCGTACGGATACAGAAGAGGCGAAGGTCAAGACCCATGCGTCCTCTGAAACATGACCCTGCCAAGCCACACTGCTTCTTGACACCACTGCTCGCTTGACCAAGAAGCCAGCCGCACCAAAGTGTCAGAGGAAACACTGTACAATTGGCGACCATGTCAGCGTACATGTGCCTGGCCCGCCACAGGAGTCGCTAGAGCGCGATGGGACTAGAACATCCCGGCCAGTCAGTGCCTTAGACTGCTGCGCCACTCGGGAGGCCCAAAAGTTGTCTGATGTTAAGGTGAATCCACATTATACAATTTTGATTTTAGAGTGAATTATCCCCTCCTTACAGTGATCATATTTTACCATTAATATGGAGGCAGGTCCTGCCACTGATAGCTCCATCTGGATAGGCGTTAAACAGACACTTGTAGCAGGACTCGTCTCCTCTTGACACTCCTCTGATGACGATAGAGCAGTCCTGCAGACCCTTGTCTTCAAACTCCACATTCCTCTGAAAAGATGGGTTGACTACTGGTCCAAATCGTTTGTTGTAGGTGGCCACATTTTCAGTCGCCCCTGATGTCACTTTCTGCCAGGTGACTTGAAGCACATCTTTGGGTTTCATGAGCCTGCAGCTGAGGTGAGCATCCTCTCCCAGGGTTGCTGTGACAACATGCTGTGTTCTCACCAGCTGAGAGAACCCTGCATGAAGACAGTTTCAGGCTGTTTAGTACACACATCTAATACAGCACTACCTTTTAGCAACCTGCAGTGAACACTGTGAAGGGATTAAACAACTGCATAAATACATTTAAATGTATATACAGTATTGTATCAATCATTTAAATTCCCATTCTGTATGTTTGTACATTTCAAAGGACTCTCACAAGACTTGCCCTTGGTGGGCTAAAATAGATCCTAATAAAATCATTTGTAGGCTGTTATATATTTATGAAGTTTGAGACACGTATGTTAATGTTGTACATACAGTCCCCATTGACTTCTTTCCAGTTTCAGTTATTATCCAATTAATTGACTGGACAGTGTTTTTTTCTGTCCTGACAACAAATCCACTTTTTTGCTATAGCTGATATAATGCATCATGTGGCAGCTACTGAAATATATATATTTAAACTGTAAACTGGTCCCTGGCAAGTAAATGTACCAAAATAAAGTAAAATACATCTTGCAGAGAGGCACATTGGGAAATATGTTAATAAGACACATGTATTTCAAGCTGAGTATTCAATGTCAGCTCAAAAATCTGCCAATTCAAATGTCCAGGAAACTTGGATATTTAAGCTACATGGACTTTTTCTAAGTTGCATGTTTTACAGTATAGAACAGGAAGATGCTGATGTTTGTATACTGATGGTGACCGGACCGGCTATTCACCAGTAAAAAGACACCGTAGCTTCAAATCATTTGCCAAATATAATAATTTTCTTTGAATTAATTGTATACCTTTAAGGACTATCTGTAGTTACAACTGATGCATAATGCACCTATATATTTAGTGTAGTTATCTACATCTCATAATGAAACGCAACTCTGAAATGTATTATACTGTATAACTTACATTTAAGACCTACAGACTTATCAAGTACTTCATATGAAAACTGATGTAACTCACCCTCAGGAAGGAATAGCAGCAGAATAGAAAGGTAACTGTTAACATGAGCCATGGCAGCAATGTGTGGCTTGGTGATGGACCTCTGGATGATGTGTGGCAAAGCATTATTTGAAGCTAGGAACCGTTTTCAAGTGAGGCATGGTAACTTAGTACATTGGATAGTTTCAAAAATAACAAGCTCTGTTCTGCAACCTTGTTGGCCAATTTTGAATGTGGCTTTGTGTTGTGAGCTCCTCCCATAGAGAAAAGGACAGTTGCTAGTCTCTACAGCTCCTCCCACAGAGAAAAGGACAGTTGCTAGTCTCTACAGCTCCTCCTCCAGTGAAAGTGAAAGTAAACACAGAACAGTATCAGGAAAACACCATTACAAGGTTGGAGGTAATAACATTATGTATCATCATGCATAGCTAAGGGAATCTAATGGTGAGATGAACTTAACATATATGAAGGTTTTTCCCTTGTGTGTGTCAGTACCATTGCGTGCTCAAAGATGTAGCTGTGAAGTAAGTCTCTCCCTACAGCCGTTGTGAAATCAAAGATAAGGGTGGCGTCTGAACTCTGCTCTACACAGCAAGCAGATTTGATTTGTAAGTACTGTATATTATACATGTGTAGCCAGCATGCACAACCAAGTGTGTGTGAGAGCGACATGTAAGATATTAATGTGTCAAGGGGAAGATGGACTAGCCTGAATACCAGTCTCTAGCTAACATTCAATGTTTTATAAGAAACATTAATGTGTTGAAAATTCAAAATTGTTTGCATAGTCAACTTACACACAGCTCTAAAACACACTCTTACCCCACCAGACATGCCACCAGGGTTTTTTTCATAGTCCCCAAATCCAGAAAAAATGTAAGCGTCCAGTATTATATAAAGCCATTATTGCAGATCTGTCTCCTGACCCTAAGACTCAGTTTCCCCTCGTCTGGAGGTCCCTGCCTGGTCCGGTTGGGGAGTCTCCGCCAGAGCCCTTTACGCTGTCATAGAGCTACTACCTGGTCCTGCTCTAGAGGACAAGCCAGCTCCTGTCAATGGAGCCCAGAGCGCTCCCTCCTTCCAGTCTCAGACTGTGTCAGACCCAGAGACTGTTTCCTCTGACAACTCTGCCCCTAGTACAGATACCCTGCTGGTATCCCCAACAGCCTCTGATAGTCAGTTGCTGGAGACCTGTTGGACCATATAGTAGGACCTGTCTGCCAGCCTTTACCTGCCACTGTGTCCTGCCCGTAGTTATTAGTCAGGTCATGTTTCCGAGTGGTGCCGCGGTCTAAGGAACTGCATCTCAGTGCAAGAGGTGTCACTACATTCCCTGGTCGAATCCAGGCTGTATCACATCCGGCTGTGATTGGGAGTCCCATGGGGCGGCACACAATTGGCCCAGCGTTGGCCGGGATAGGCCGTCATTGTAAATAACAATTTGTTCTTAACTGTCTTGCCTAGTTAAATAAAGGTTAAAAATGTCAAATGTTTCCTTAAATGTTATTAGCCTACCTCCTCTCTTTCTCTATTGTTGCTTCATTCTTTCCTCCTTTCAACAGTTAAATTAAATAAGTTCCGTTGTCCATATCGTCATCATTCTAATGACATCCTTGAATAATATAGGATTAGAATTAGATGCAGAAGAAGGCTTTCACTTCTTTTCAGGGAGATTGAATGGTTATGGGTTTGAATAAATAACTGCCATAGGGTACTGCCATCACGCATTCGCTTTTCTGCTGTATCTAACATTCAGCAAAAAAGAACTTGCATCCGTCTTCAAATAGTCTTGCTATAAGAAATAAAAAATAAATAAAAAATTATGTCCAGCAAGCTGTTATTTAGGGCTAGCTTCCCGCTAGCGGGACACCTGCCGACAACATCCGGTGACATTGTAGGGCGCGCAAATTCAAATAAATATTTGTAATATTAAACATTCATGAACATGCAAGTGTCTCATATCATTTAAAAGCTTAACTGTTTGTTAATCCAACTGCGTTGTCAGATTTCAAAAAGGCTTCACGGCGAAAGCATACCATGCGATTATCTGCGGACAACGCCCCACGTCAACATATTTTTCAACCAGCACAGGCTTCACAAAATGACAAATAACGATTAAATAAATCACTTACCTTTGAAGATCTTCCTCTGTTTGCAATCCCAATGGTCCCAGCCACAACATGAATGGTTGTTTTGTTTGATAAAATCCTTCTTTATATCCTAAAAAGTCTGTTTAGTTGGCGCCATTGATTTCAGTAATCCACTAGTTCAACATGCAGACAAAGAAGTCCAAAAGATACTGGTAAACTTCGTCCAAACAAGTCAAGCAACGTTTCTATATAATCCACAGGTAGTCTAAATGTAAATAAACTATGATATTTCACACGGAAAGTACTATGTTCAATTGGAAAGGAAAATTCATAAGCGCGCGCCTTCTCCCTCGCGCGCCGAAAGACTAATTTGGTTCAGGTGCTCTCCTAACAAAAACTCCAAATACTTGTTCGTTTTTCAAAAAAGAAGCCTGAAACCTTGAATAAAGACTGTTGACATCGAGTGGGAGCCATAGGAATTGCAATTTGGGTGACGGACATATATATATATAAGCAATAGGTTTCCATAATAAGAGCCTGGGAGCTGAAAAAAATCACATTTGGTCGGATTTTTGCCTGCCATATTAATTCTGTTATAGTCTCAGACATTATTTTAAGTTTTAGAAACTTCAGAGTGTTTTATATCCAATGCTACCAATTATATGCATATCCTGGCTTCTGGGCCTGAGTAACAGGCAGTTTACTTTGGGCACATCAGTCAGGCGGAAATTCAGGGAACTGCCCCCTAGCCCTAAGAAGATTTATAGTCTAGCTTTTCTTGCGTAGGACTCCAAGAGCTAAGGATCGCTTTTTAAGGAGAGGCCAACTGAGCACAGCTGCTTGCATAATACACAAGCGACAGAGGCTATAAATTAGGAGCCTATTATGCATAACCCATAATCAATTAGCTAAATATAAGGCTAATGCTGCATTGAATGTATTACCTGACTTAGGTAGCCTAGGACATCAATAAATAGGGCTATATGTCAATCTAGAACAGGATTATTTATTTTGGATGCAATTTGAATGGAGTTGACGGAGAGAGAGACAGAGTGCTCACGCGTGCACTGATTTAAAGCAATAATATTCAAGTGATAGGCTGTTTTATAAATCTGCAGTTGCAATTTAAAAAATGAAAAACAAGGTGACTCCCGAAAGCCAGAAGGAGATGAGTAAATTAGACACACATTTGGTCTTTATATTACTGTAGGATAGGCAATGCTGCAGCAAATGTAGGCCTACCTGTCACTAGAAAAAAAGTTTCCATGATACGTTCCATGATACGTATGTCTGATGATTCATCAAGCAGGGGTCATAGAGAATCCAGATTTAAACATCACATATCATTTAACAGTTCCATTTTACGGAATACTGTTCATATACATAGTTTATTAATTTCCCGGTTTCTCGCAGTCATTTATCCTGGTAAAAGGGAGCGGTTTTAATCCCGGTAAATCTCTGTAACCGGTTTCCCGCCATTCAACCCTGAAATGTAGCTGTACTATTATGTAGGAACGTTTACCAATTTTGTAGTTATGTGTGAAGCCGTTAGTAATGTGTGTCATCTATCTGTATTAAAAATATTAAAAAGGCAATAGCAATAAGGTAGTTATTAGTATTTATTCAATGTTACTGTGAAATTCTAACAGCCGATTTTCCAGAGGGAAGTGAACGACCAGAAACCCATTTAAACCAATGTGTGATAAACTGGAAAAATGTTCCCTAATATCTTTTAACAAGACAATCGAGCAAGCTTCTGTAAAATACACAAATCATCAACATAAACCTTGTACTTGAAAGTTTACTGAAGACAGGCGTAGCACTAAATACATGTAAACAAAAGTGAGTTATCACAAAGACACAATTTACAGCCAAACATACATTCATCAGACATAGGAATTTTATTTAATATAAATCAGGGGTCTCCACATGGTGGTGCAGGTTTTTGTTCAGGCCCAGTTCTACCACACCTGATTCTAATATTCAAGGTTTTGATAAGCAGCTGACTAGTAGTATCGTGTGGTGTAGAACAGTCAGAAGTTACAAATATCACAGCTGAGCTGCAGCACGTCACCAAAGACAATACACCGAGTGTATAAAACATTAGGAACACCTTCCTAATATTGAGTTGCACCCCCTTTGCCCTCAGAACAGACACATTTAGTAATAATAAATAATCCTAAATGTTTAGAAGATTTTATTTTACTCTTACACCCTCAAAGTAACTTGGAAAACATGGATTGAGCTAGTGGTTAGATAATGCAAATAGTAGCAAGGATATAGGGGTCAACTTTGTCTCATGGCCATTTCTAGAATTATCTTATCCCATAATTGTCAATTTACTACATTAGCAAGAGGTTCACAATACAGAGTTTGAATGATCCTCTTTGATTCGTTGTTGAAGTAAAAAATATATATATATATATCCATTGTGGTGTGATGGAAATGTATATCAGGTGAAGATCCAATGTGTTTGGATTGTAGAAGAGGTTGGGGAGGAAAGCAAATCCAGACTAATTGTGGAGAAGAAAGTAGGCGTGGCTTTGGCCAGAGCAATGTGGATGGGTGGTCAGGCTAAACCAAAATGGAGCTCTCCTTTTCTACTGTAAGTCTATATTTGTATATATATATTTTTTTTTTAACTAGGCAAGTCAGTTAAAAAAATATTCTTATTTACAATGACGGCCTACACTGGGCCAATTGTGCGCTGCCCAATGGGACTCCCAATCACAGCGGCTTGTGATACATCCTGGATTCGAACCAGGGTGTCTGTAGTGACATCTCTAGCACTGCGATGGAGTGCCTTAGAACGCTGCACCACTCAGGATAGACCAACGAGTGATATATGTTATATTGTTGATGATAGAGAGTTATTCTAATGTTATCTTGAGTTTGTCTATTTTGTATAAAACCAGTTTGTGGAAGAATCCTAAACTTAAGAAGCCTAACTTCCAACTAAAAGGACAGACAGACACAGACAGACAGACAGACAGACAGACAGACAGACAGACAGACAGACAGACAGACAGACAGACAGACAGACAGACAGACAGACAGACAGACAGACAGACAGACAGACAGACAGACAGACAGACAGACAGACAGACAGACAGACAGACAGACATTTATTTAACTGACGTGGCACTCTTAAAATAAGAAAATAGTTGACTATGACTTGGCACTATTACAGTAAGTAAATAGGTTGACTATGACTTGGCACTATTACAGTAAGTAAATAGGTTGACTATGACTTGGCACTATTACAGTAAGTAAATAGTTTGACTATGACTTGGCACTATTACAGTAAGTAAATAGGTTGACGGACTTGACACCTTTACAGTAAGTAAATAGGTTGACTATGACTTGGCACTATCACAATCACTGAGTTTCCACTGATCCAGATATTGGAGATTTGATATTGACCTAGCCCACAAAAAAGAAACACAAAAAACATGTTTATAATCATGCCAATTAACATGTATGTATTGACAAACCATGGCATCTTTCACCAGCCAATAAGACTTAATCACTGACTGAAATCACCATAGAAACCTCCTTAGTGGCACCACCAGAAGGCACCACACACTTAACCTTGGTGTCTTTGTAAGGTAGACAGGACACTGTTGCAGTAGTTGTGACAGTTCATTGGGGTGGGTGACATCGACCGTGGTGGAATGTTCTATCATTATGTGGTCCCAGGTTACTATAGGAACAGGTCGTCCAGTAGCAGAACAGGACAGAGCGGTGTGACTGTTGTTGGTTTGTGTGATGACGAGTGAGGATCCATACAGCTCTATAGAACAACAACAGACACAGTTCACAGTGAACAGCACATGAGTCATAAAGCAGGTATATAATTTTTTATTTTATTTCACCTTTATTTAACCAGGTAGGCCAGTTGAGAACAAGTTCTCATTTACAACTGCGACCTGGCCAAGATAAAGCAAATCAGTGCGACACAAACAACAACACAGAGTTACACATGGAATAAACAAACGTACAGTCCATAACACAATAGAAAAATATCAATATACTGTGTGTGCAAATGAGGTAAGATTAGGGAGGTAAGGCAGTAAATAGGCCGTAGTGGCGAAATAATTACAATTTAGTAATTAAACACTGGAGTGATAGATGTGCAGAAGATGAACGTGCAAGTAGGAAAAAAAATAACAATATGGGGATGAGGTAGTTGGATGGGCCATTTACAGATTGGCTATGTACAGGTGCAATGATCTGTGAGCTGCTCTGACAGCTGATGCTTAAAGTTAGTGAGGGAGATATGAGTCTCCTGCTTCAGTGATTTTTGCAATTTGTTCCAGTCATTGGCAGCAGAGAACTGGAAGGAAAGGCGGCCAAACGAAGAATAGGCTTTGGGGGTGACCAGTGAGATATACCTGCTGGAGCGTGTGCTACGGGTAGGTGCTGCTATGGTGACCAGAGAGCTGAGATAAGGCGGGGCTTTACCTAGCAAAGACTAAAAGATGACCTGGAGCCAGTGGGTTTGGCGACGGATATAAAGCGAGGGCCAGCCAACGAGAGCATACAGGTCGCAGTGGTGGGTAGTATATGGGGCTTTGGTGACAAAACGGATGGCACTGTGATAGACTGCATCCAATTTGCTGACTAGAGTGTTGGAGGCTATTTTGTAAATTACATCGCCGAAGTCGAGGATCGGTAGGATTGTCAGTTTTACGAGGTTATGTTTGGCAGCATGAGTGAAGGAGGCTTTGTTGTGAAATAGAAAACCGATTCTAGATTTAATTTTGGATTGGAGATGCTTAATGTTAGTCTGGAAGAAGAGTTTACAGTCTAACCAGACACCTAGGTATTTGTAATTGTCCACATATTCTAAGTCAGAACTGCCCAGATTAGTGATGCTGGATGAGCGGGCATGTGCGGGCAGTGATCGGTTGAAGAGCATGCATTTAGTTTTACTTGCATTTAAGAGCAGTTGGAGGCCACGGAAGGAGAGTTGTATGGCATTGAAGCTCATCTGGAGGTTTGTTAGCACAGTGTCCAAAGAAGGGCCAGAAGTATACAGAATGGTGTCGTCTGCGTAGAGGTTGATCAGAGAATCACCAGCAGCAAGAGCGACATCATTGATGTATACAGAGAAAAGAGTCAGCCCGAGAATTGAACCCTGTGGCACCCCCATAGAGACTGACAGAGGTCCGGACAACAGGCCCTCCGATTTGACACACTGAACTCTGTCTGAGAAGTAGTTGGTGAACCAGGCGAGGCAGTCATTTGAGAAACCAAGGCTGTTGAGTCTGCCGATAAGAATGTGGTGATTGACAGAGTCAAGCCTTGGCCAGGTCAATGAATACGGCTGCACAGTATTGTCTTTTATCGATGGCGATTATGATATCGTTTAGGACCTTGAGCGTGGTTGAGGTGCACCCATGACCAGCTCGAAAACCAGATTGCATAGCGGAGAAGGTACGGTGAGATTCGAAATGGTCGGTGATCTGTTTGTTAACTTGGCCTTCAAAGACCTTAGAAAGGTAGGGTAGAATAGATATAGGTCTGTAACAGTTTGGGTCTAGAGTGTCACCCCCTTTGAAGAGGGGGATGACCGCGGCAGCGTTCCAATCTTTGGGGATCTCAGACGATACGAAAGAGAGGTTGAACTGGCTAGTAGTAGGGGTTGCAACAATTGCGGCGGACAATTATAGAAACAGAGGATCCAGATTGTCTAGCCCAGCTGATTTGTAGGGGTCCAGATTTTGCAACTCTTTCAGAACATCAGCTATCTGGATTTGGGTAAAGGAGAAATGGGGGAGGTTTTGGCAAGTTGCTGTGGGGGATGCAGGGCTGTTAACCGGGGTAGGGGTAGCCATGTGGAAAGCATGGCCATCCATAGAAAAATGCTTATTGAAATTCTCAATTCTCGTGGATTTATCGATGTGGGAAATAAAATAAATGATATTGAGGTTCATTGATGATCATTGTTCCTGTCAACACCTACTCATTACATTATGCAGTAAGATTTTACCATTAATATGGAGGCAGGTCCTGCCACTGATGGGTCCATCTGGATAGGTGGTAAACAGACACTTGTAGCAGGACTCGTCTCCTCTTGACACTCCTCTGTTGACGATAGAGCAGTTCTGCAGTCCCTCATCTTCAAACTCCACATTCCTCTGAAAAGGTAGGTTGACTGCTGGTCCACAATTCTATCAATCTTTAGGATGCAATATAACAGGGCTCTCCAACCCTGTTTCTGGAGAGATACCCTCCTGTAGGTTTATACTCCAACCCTGTTCCTGGACAGATAACCTCCTGTAGGTTTATACTCCAACCCTGTTCCTGGAGAGATACCCTCATGTAGGTTTATACTCCAACCCTGTTCCTGGAGAGATACCCTCCTGTAGGTGTATACTCCAACCCTGTTCCTGGAGAGATACCCTCTTGTAGGTTTATACTCTAACCCTGTTCCTGGAGTGATACCCTCCTGTAGGTTTATACTCCAACCCTGTTCCTGGAGAGATACCCTCATGTAGGTGTATACTCCAACCCTGTTCCTGGAGAGATACCCTCTTGTAGGTTTATACTCTAACCCTGTTCCTGGAGTGATACCCTCCTGTAGGTTTATACTCCAACCCTGTTCCTGGAGAGATACACTTCTGTAGGTTTATACTCCAACTCCAGTTTTATCTAACCTAAATCAACTCACGTGAGTTGGATTGAAAACCTATAGCACGGTAGTTCTCCAGGAACCGGGTTGGAGATTCCTGCAGTATAGAGTATAGTATTGTAATGTAGTACTCAAAATGGCCAAAAGGGGGAATAGAGAACTAGTCTATAATCTAGTCTCGGTACAGTAGGAGGAAGTTATGAATGAAGGGGCTTTTAAACTGACAGCAGTATGTGTTAGTAACTGACTGCAGTATGGGTTAGTAACTGACAGCAGTATGGGTTAGTAACTGACTGCAGTATGGGTTAGTAACTGACAGCAGTATGGGTTAGTAACTGACTGCGGTATGGGTTAGTAACTGACAGCAGTATGGGTTAGTAACTGACTGCAGTATGGGTTAGTAACTGACTGCAGTATGGGTTAGTAACTGACTGCAGTATGGGTTAGTAACTGACAGCAGTATGGGTTAGTAACTGACTGCGGTATGGGTTAGTAACTGACAGCGGTATGGGTTAGTAACTGACAGCGGTATGGGTTAGTAACTGACTGCGGTATGGGTTAGTAACTGACTGCAGTATGGGTTAGTAACTGACTGCAGTATGGGTTAGTAACTGACAGCAGTATGGGTTAGTAACTGACAGCAGTATGGGTTAGTAACTGACTGCAGTATGGGTTAGTAACTGACTGCAGTATGGGTTAGTAACTGACAGCAGTATGGGTTAGTAACTGACAGCAGTATGGGTTCGTAACTGACTGCAGTATGGGTTAGTAACTGACTGCAGTATGGGTTAGTAACTGACTGCAGTATGGGTTAGTAACTGACTGCAGTATGGGTTAGTAACTGACTGCAGTATGGGTTAGTAACTGACTGCAGTATGGGTTAGTAACTAACTGCAGAATGGGTTCATGTATTGAATTATTAAAGTAACATCAACTACAGAATGTGTGGACATCAGTGAATATAAGGAGCTATGGCTATAGATCAATCCTCTTAGTTTGTTCTCTGACTAAATCATTGTACACTATACAGTGACTATCACTACACATACATTTCACTACATTACATTCATAATTTACCTTTAATTTAGCCTATAGCAGGGGTGTTACCTTTAATTTAGCCAAGCTCATTGCATGGAGGGCTGAGTGTCTGCAGGTTTTTGTTTTTTCCTTTCAATTAAGCCCTAGACAACCAGGTGAGGCGAGTTCCTTACTAATTAGTGACCGTAATTCATAAATCTAGTGCGAGGGTGGAGCGAAATCCTGCAGACACTCGGCCCTCCGTGGAATGAGTTTGACACGTGGACTATAGGTACAGTTGAAGTCGGAAGTTTACATACACCTTAGCCAAATACATTTAAACTAAATTTTTCACAATTCCTGACATTTAATCCTAGTAAAAATTCCCTGTCTTAGGTCAGTTAGGATCACCACTTTTTTTAAGAATGTGAAATGTCAGAATAATAGTAGAGAATTATTTATTTAATATTTTATTTATTTCGTCACATTCCCAGTGGATCAGAAGTTTACGTACACTCAATTAGTATTTGGTAGCATTGCCTTTAAATTGTTTAACTTGGGTCAAACGTTTTCGGTAGCCTTCCACAAGCTTCCCACAATAAGTGGGTGAATTCTGGCCCATTCCTCCTGACAGAGCTGGTGTAACTGAGTCAGGTTTGTAGGCCTCCTTGCTCGCACATGCTTTTTCAGTTCTGTCCACACATTTTCTATGGGGTTGAGGTCAGGGCTTTGTGATGGCCACTCCAATACCTTGAATTTGCTGTCCTTAAGCAATTTGACACAACTTTGGAAGTATGCTTTGGGTCATTGTCCATTTGGAAGACCATTTGCGACCAAGCTTTAACTTCCTGACTGATGTCTTGAGATGTTCCTTCAATATATCCACATAATTTTCCTACCTCATGATGCCATCTGTTTTGTGAAGTGCACCAGTCCCTCCTGCAGCAAAGCACCCCCACAAAATGATGCTGCCACCCCTGTGCTTCATGGTTGGGATGGTGTTCTTCGGCTTGCGAGCATCCCTCTTTTTCCTCCAAACATAATGATGGTCATTATGGCCAAACATTTCTACTTTTGTTTCATCAGACCAGAGGACATTTCTCCAAAAAGTACGATCTTTGTCCCCATGTGCAGCTGCAAACCTAAGTCTGGCTTTTTTATGACGGTTTTGGAGCAGTGGCTTCTTCCTTGCTGAGCGGCCTTTCAGGTTATGTTTTGTACCTGTTTCCTCCAGCATCTTCACAAGGTCCTTTGCTATTGTTCTGGGATTGATTTGCACTTTTCACACCAAAGTACGTTCATCTCTAGGAGACAGAACGCGTCTCCTTCCTGAGCGGTATGACACGGCGTATTTATAATTGCGTACTATTGTTTGTACAGATGAACGTGGTGCCTTCAGGCATTTGTAAATTGCTCCCAAGGATGAACCAGACTTGTGGAGGTCTTCAATTTGTTTTCTGAGGTCTTGGCTGATTGTTTTTGATTTTCCAATGATGTCAAGCAAAGAGGCACTGAGTTTGAAGTTAGGCCTTGAAATACATCCACAGGTACACCTCAAATCGACTCAAATTATGTAAATTAGCCAATCAGAAGCTTCTAAAGCCATGACATCATTTTCTGGTATTTTCCAAGCTGTTTAAAGGCACAGTCAACTTAGTGTATGTAAACTTCTGACCCACTGGAATTGTGATACAGTGAAATAATCTATCTGTAAACAATTGTTGGGAAACTTACTTGTGTCATGCACAAAGTAGATGTCCTAACCGACTTGCCAAAAATATAGTTTGTTCACAAGAAATTTGTGGAGTAGTTGAAAAAGGAGTTAATGACTCCAACCTGTGTATGTATATGTAGTGTATGTAAACTTCCGACTTCAACTGTATATATAGCCTATACCTATATAAATAAAATAATGTATGTAGTGAAATACAGGTTTGAACTGCTGTAAAAAGCACTATATTTCATAAAGAAAAGCAATAGTATCAGCAATATTGTGTACATTCAGAAAACAATTCTGACAAATACAGTATATCATGCATAAAACGAATTACCTCACCTTTTAGAAATTACTAGACTATTAGCATAATAAACAGGTAGTTGTCGTGTGCAGGAGACCTGGTGAGAATGAGAGTTCTATTATAATCACTTGAGGGTGAAAAGAGGGAATTTGAATTCTCCTCTGTGTCCAACCAACATGAGGTTGAATCATACACTGCTCAAAAAAATAAAAGGAACACTTAAACAACACAATGTAACTCCAAGTCAATCACACTTCTGTGAAATCAAACTGTCCACTTAGGAAGCAACACTGATTGACAATAAATTTCACATGCTGTTGTGCAAATGGAATAGACAAAAGGTGGAAATTATAGGCAATTAGCAAGACACCCCCAATAAAGGAGTGATTCTGCAGGTGGTGACCACAGACCACTTCTCAGTTCCTATGCTTCCTGGCTGATGTTTTGGTCACTTTTGAATGCTGGCGGTGCTCTCACTCTAGTGGCAGCATGAGATGGAGTCTACAACCCACACAAGTGGCTTAGGTAGTGCAGCTCATCCAGGATGGCACATCAATGCGAGCTGTGGCAAGAAGGTTTGCTGTGTCTGTCAGCGTAGTGTCCAGAGCATGGAGGCGCTACCAGGAGACAGGCCAGTACATCAGGAGACATGGAGGAGGCCGTAGGAGGGCAACAACCCAGCAGCAGGACCGCTACCTCCGCCTTTGAGCAGGAGGAGCACTGCCAGAGCCCTGCAAAATGACCTCCAGCAGGCCACAAATGTGCATGTGTCAGCATATGGTCTCACAAGGGCTCTGAGGATCTCATCTCGGTACCTAATGGCAGTCAGGCTACCTCTGGCGAGCACATGGAGGGCTGTGCGGCCCCACAAAGAAATGCCACCCCACACCATGACTGACCCACCGCCAAACCGGTCATGCTGGAGGATGTTGCAGGCAGCAGAACGTTCTCCACGGCGTCTCCAGACTCTGTCACGTCTGTCACATGTGCTCATGTGCTCAGTGTGAACCTGCTTTCATCTGTGAAGAGCACAGGGCGCCAGTGGCGAATTTGCCAATCGTGGTGTTCTCTGGCAAATGCCAAACGTCCTGCACGGTGTTGGGCTGTAAGCACAACCCCCACCTGTGGACGTCGGGCCCTCATACCACCCTCATGGAGTCTGTTTCTGACCGTTTGAGCAGACACATGCACATTTGTGGCCTGCTGGAGGTCATTTTGCAAGGCTCTGGCAGTGCTCCTCCTGCTCAAAGGCGGAGGTAGCGGTCCTGCTGCTGGGTTGTTGCCCTCCTACGGCCTCCTCCACGTCTCCTGATGTACTGGCATGTCTTCTGGTAGCGCCTCCATGCTCTGGACACTACGCTGACAGACACAGCAAACCTTCTTGCCACAGCTCGCATTGATGTGCCATCCTGGATGAGCTGCACTACCTGAGCCACTTGTGTGGGTTGTAGACTCCGTCTCATGCTACCACTAGAGTGAGAGCACCGCCAGCATTCAAAAGTGACCAAAACATCAGCCAGGAAGCATAGGAACTGAGAAGTGGTCTGTGGTCACCACCTGCAGAATCACTCCTTTATTGAGGGTGTCTTGCTAATTGCCTTTAATTTCCACCTTTTGTCTATTCCATTTGCACAACAGCATGTGAAATGTATTGTCAATCAGTGTTGCTTCCTAAGTGGACAGTTTGATTTCACAGAAGTGTGATTGACTTGGAGTTACATTGTGTTGTTTAAGTGTTCCCTTTATTTTTTTGAGCAGTGTATATGGTCCCTCCCCATACACCAGGCTAAAAGTAACTTCAGCTGGTGACATTTTAAATATATATTCTTTATGTTTTTCTTCCAGAGTGTGTAAGCCAATGTCAGAACCACTGTTTTACCAGTTTTAGTTGTGAAGTTTAAAGGAGCTCTTCTCAGGTAATAAAACAGATAGGAGCTGAAATATTACACACACATAGCCAAGTGAGCCTGGCGCCGAGCTATAAGAACCTACCCCTGATTTTAAATGGTGATATTACTGTAAACAAGGAGGAGCTATAACAACCTACCCCTGATCTTAAATGGTGATGTTACTGTAAACAAGGAGGAGCTATAACAACCTACCCCTGATATGGTGATATTACTGTAAACAAGGAGGAGCTATAACAACCTACCCCTGATATGGTGATATTACTGTAAACAAGGAGGAGCTATAACAACCTACTTCTGATTTTAAATGGTGATATTACTGTAAACAAGGAGGAGCTATAACAACCTACCCCAGATCTTAAATGGTGATGTTACTGTAAACAAGGAGGAGCTATAACAACCTACCCCTGATATGGTGATATTACTGTAAACAAGGAGGAGCTATAACAACCTACCCCTGATCTTAAATGGTGATGTTACTGTAAACAAGAAGGAGCTATAACAACCTACCCCTGATCTTAAATGGTGATATTACTGTAAACAAGGAGGAGCTATAACAACCTACCCCTGATCTTAAATGGTGATGTTACTGTAAACAAGGAGGAGCTATAACAACCTACCCCTGATCTTAAATGGTGATGTTACTGTAAACAAGGAGGAGCTATAACAACCTACCCCTGATCTTAAATGGTGATATTACTGTAAACAAGGAGGAGCTATAACAACCTACCCCTGATCTTAAATGGTGATATTACTGTAAACAAGGAGGAGCTATAACAACCTACCCCTGATCTTAAATGGTGATGTTACTGTAAACAAGGAGGAGCTATAACAACCTACCCCTGATCTTAAATGGTGATATTACTGTAAACAAGGAGGAGCTATAACAACCTACCCCTGATCTTAAATGGTGATGTTACTGTAAACAAGGAGGAGCTATAACAACCTACCCCTGATCTTAAAATGGTGATGTTACTGAAACAGAGCTATAAGGACCTACCCCTGATCTTAAATGGTGATGTTACTGTAAACAAGGAGGAGCTATAACAACCTACCCCTGATCTTAAATGGTGATGTTACTGAAACAGAGCTATAAGGACCTACCCCTGATCTTAAATGGTGATATTACTGTAAACAAGAAGGAGCTATAACAACCTACCCCTGATCTTAAATGGTGATGTTACTGTAAACAAGGAGGAGCTATAACAACCTACCCCTGATCTTAAAATGGTGATGTTACTGAAACAGAGCTATAAGGACCTACCCCTGATCTTAAATGGTGATGTTACTGAAACAAGGAGGAGCTATAACAACCTACCCCTGATCTTAAATGGTGATGTTACTGAAACAGAGCTATAAGGACCTACCCCTGATCTTAAATGGTGATGTTACTGTAAACAAGGAGGAGCTATAACAACCTACCCCTGATCTTAAATGGTGATGTTACTGAAACAGAGCTATAAGGACCTACCCCTGATCTTAAATGGTGATGTTACTGTAAACAAGGAGGAGCTATAACAACCTACCCCTGATCTTAAATGGTGATATTACTGTAAACAAGGAGGAGCTATAACAACCTACCCCTGATCTTAAATGGTGATGTTACTGAAACAAGGAGGAGCTATAACAACCTACCCCTGATCTTAAATGGTGATGTTACTGAAACAGAGCTATAAGGACCTACCCCTGATCTTAAATGGTGATATTATTGTAAACAAGGAGGAGCTATAACAACCTACCCCTGATCTTAAATGGTGATGTTACTGAAACAAGGAGGAGCTATAACAACCTACCCCTGATCTTAAATGGTGATGTTACTGAAACAGAGCTATAAGGACCTACCCCTGATCTTAAATGGTGATGTTACTGTAAACAAGGAGGAGCTATAACAACCTACCCCTGATCTTAAATGGTGATGTTACTGAAACAAGGAGGAGCTATAACAACCTACCCCTGATCTTAAATGGTGATGTTACTGAAACAGAGCTATAAGGACCTACCCCTGATCTTAAATGGTGATGTTACTGTAAACAAGGAGGAGCTATAACAACCTACCCCTGATATGGTGATATTACTGAAACAAGGAGGAGCTATAACAACCTACCCCTGATCTTAAATGGTGATGTTACTGTAAACAAGGAGGAGCTATAACAACCTACCCCTGATCTTAAATGGTGATGTTACTGTAAACAAGGAGGAGCTATAACAACCTACCCCTGATCTTAAATGGTGATGTTACTGAAACAAGGAGGAGCTATAACAACCTACCCCTGATCTTAAATGGTGATGTTACTGAAACAGAGCTATAAGGACCTACCCCTGATCTTAAATGGTGATGTTACTGTAAACAAGAAGGAGCTATAACAACCTACCCCTGATCTTAAATGGTGATGTTACTGTAAACAAGGAGGAGCTATAACAACCTACCCCTGATCTTAAATGGTGATGTTACTGTAAACAAGAAGGAGCTATAACAACCTACCCCTGATCTTAAATGGTGATGTTACTGTAAACAAGGAGGAGCTATAACAACCTACCCCTGATCTTAAATGGTGATGTTACTGAAACAGAGCTATAAGGACCTACCCCTGATCTTAAATGGTGATGTTACTGTAAACAAGGAGGAGCTATAACAACCTACCCCTGATCTTAAATGGTGATGTTACTGAAACAGAGCTATAAGGACCTACCCCTGATCTTAAAATGGTGATGTTACTGAAACAGAGCTATAAGGACCTACCCCTGATCTTAAATGGTGATGTTACTGAAACAGAGCTATAAGGACCTACCCCTGATCTTAAATGGTGATGTTACTGAAACAGAGCTATAAGGACCTACCCCTGATCTTAAATGGTGATGTTACTGAAACAGAGCTATAAGGACCTACCCCTGATCTTAAATGGTGATGTTACTGAAACAGAGCTATAAGGACCTACCCCTGACTTTAAGTTTAAGTAAGGAGACAATTGGCAGTTTTTTTTTTTTTAAATACAGCGAATAGTTTTATATCAAACAGGTGGTAACACAATCCATAAATCCATATAAAGAATGTTTTTGAATATTAAACAACCGAAAACATTGTACAGATCAAGCGAGAATAATAGCCTGATTTATAAACAGCGTCAAATCAAATGGAAATTGGAATCGAACACAACAAGTAACATCCATAATCAAAATAAATAACAATAGGAACTCAAACATGAGGATATAACAAACAATCAAAGAGCAAACATTATCACCATTACATTCTAAAGCCTCAAATACATTCACACATTACACTGACATAACATGAAGAAAAACAAAACTATCTGTAGTTCCATAGATTTATAATAACAATACACTGTAAACTTAACTTGAACAAAAGTGCAACAAATTCAATCATATTGAAGTGGGTTGAAATAAAATAGATTAATAGGTTATTTAAAACCATAAAATAAATAGATCAATCTATTCTACTTGGTGTATGTTATAATAAAGTACATTCCAACAGTAGGTGGGGCTGTCCTAATAGATGAGGTAACCTAGCCTGACGACTCAAACTAAATTATTCCGCTGCTTTGTCCTTCACTACATACTTTAGTATGAATATGGTGAGGATTATTATTGAAGTCGTTCGTGGTGACGAGGGGCACGATGGGCGTTGTACAGAACAATGTCTTCAGCAATTGGATTGTCTCTAACCAATCAGAGTAAAAGCCAATGATGAATTTTCAAACCTCTGTTTTACCCACGTGTGTTCTAGCTCTGACTCAACCCATCGTTACCGGACAAATCAGATGGCCCCGAATGTGTTGGCATTCGGTGAAATGTTGGGGAGGTACTCAAATCCAGACTCATTGCGAAGAAGAAACTTACGTCCTTGGGCGTGGCGTTTGGCCGGAGCAAGGAGTTTGGGTAGCCAGGCAACAGGTAGCCAACCTCATATCACAACACTCACCTACAAGAGGTCATCAATCTCTCAAACCTAAAAGTGCCATTTCAGTACCTCTAAACAGCATTAACCATATCATGGCTTGTATAATGCATGTGTTAATTAGCTTATTTATGACTGTGTAAGAATGATTCAACAAAGTTCAACATCCAGGCTCAGTAACAACAGGTGCTCCAGTCCTCAACAAAAACAAATGTCATCTACAGTGCATATAAGCACGGTCAGCAACAACAGACAGATGTTTACACAACGCTCCTAAGAGGGTCCTGCTCGTCTGCTGTGGTTGCCAACGCTGCTTGCCTGCAACCTGCCAGATAGAATGTGAAGGTTACTATACTGTACTACAGTGAATCTGAAAGGACGTTATCCATAAACATTCCTGAGCTCTAAGGCATGCGTTGCTCACAGTTTGTCTGATAAAAGCCAGAACCATATATAGAGTTGATGACTCAATTCATTCCATTTGTCTTACTAAGACGATTAAAATAAAGATATTAGATATTACAGATAATCTTGTGCGGACTCACCTTTTTTCTTTTGAAGCTCGACACAGCCCAAGATGACTAAAAGGGAAATTATTAGGAATACTGGAATGGCAACAGCCCACGGGGATGTCCTCTTGTCATCTGGAAGGTGAAACATGAAATTCCAGTGAGCATGTGTTTGGAGAGACAGCATTTACTCCCAAGAGAAAGACAAGGAATTTTACACCCTTCCTTTTTAATGCATTCAGTTTGAATAACATGTTGACATCATGTTCTGTCCCATCTATCCAATCATATCATCTATCATGTAGCTTCACTGAGGATCTGGAAACTACCCAGAACTCAACACAACACTTGACTACAGTGTGATTTTAAAAGGGAGTGACTCGTGATGCTTTACCATGGTAGTCAACATTAAACCCAACTGGTGAGATAACATTACTAACAGCGCTAATAGCATCACAACATTAGCCTCTTGGAACCAGCCTGAAATCGCTGCGTTCTGTTTTCAGGGAACAGAATGTCGCGCTATTGCACGATGACGCTGGTCACAAGGCTATCACAACATGCCCCTGGGGATGATGTAGTCTGTTAAATAGAACACCAAATTCATGTATCCAAATGTAAATGTTTATTATTAATATCATGAATTTGGCATGCTGTTTATAGAGCTAGGGATGATGTTTTCTCAATGTTGTTTTCAGGTTAGACCATTCTGACACGCTAAAAGAGTATGGTTTAGAAGTATATAATACATCAACATCACGTACCCTCTTCAACCTCCCTCTCTCCAGGGAGAATAGGAAGCAGGACCCGCTCGTGTCTCTGTGTCCTCATCCCATTGTTTATGATACAGTCCACGTATCCCCCTGAGCCTGGCAACAGTTGGAGGGTGATGTTGCTATTGGCTGTGACAGTTTGGTCTTTGTTAATGACAGTCCAGTTGTTAGGTGTCTTTATGAGTGCTGCTGCAGAAATGTTCCATTGGATCCAAGGTGCTGGTTTACCTGTGGCAGAGCAGCTGACCACAACTTCCATGTCTGCTTTAGGTTCAGTGCTGGGGACTTTTTGCATTGTGGCTCTCACTTCAGATACACCTTTGAATAGATGAAACAGGGAATATTAGATCATATTGAGTTTATTTATTTTACCAGACAGATCAATTAAGAAGAGCTTTCAAAATATGTATCATGTTTTCATATATGTTTTGACACCAGCAAATGTCCCTTATTAATGCATGCAGAGTTCATGGTCATTCAAAAAAAATTAATAATAATCCTGTCAGTGATGTAACAATGCCAATATGGCGATTTATACTTGCAGTTAGCTGGTGTTCTAAAGCATAGTGTTTTTATTCCCCTAATAAACCCCATAATAAACCCTTTACACGGCCATACTGTATTATTCAGATATATCACTCCTTAGCAAATGTCCTGCAGTAAAGGGTGACTAAAGTATTATTCTATATTTGGCGAAGCACCAGATGTAAGGACCTTTATATTACCTGTATTGGTGGTTTTGCTTAAAACTGTATTAGTGAAGCATCTACAGTACATTCGTAAAGTATTCAGACCACTTCCCCTTTTCCACATTCAGTTACGTTACAGATTTATTCTAAAATTGATTAAATAAATACAAATTCCTCAATCTACACACAATACCCCATAATGACAAAGCAAAAACATGTTTAGACATTTTTGCAAATCTTAATTTAAAAAAAATCAATTTTAGGCTGTAATGTAACAAAATGTGCAAAAAGGTACTGAAGGTATTACTTATGAAGTCTTTATGAATGCTCCATAAGAGGATACAGCCAGTGACTTTCACTTCTATTCCAGTAGCACCTGATTCAACTAGGTTTAAAAAAAACAGGAATTAAAATGACTGATTTAATAATGCATGTTGCTGTTGAGGTGACAGACACTCATGGCCTGGCTGTACTGTTCAGCAACACTAAAACCAGAGGGAGCCATAGTGATTATATGGTTCCCTCTGGTACTACACACACACATGCACAGTACCAGTCAAAAGTTTGGACACCCCTATTCATTCAAAGGTTTTTCTTTATTTTTTACTATTTTCTAAGTAGGAGAATAATAGTGAAGACATCAAAACTATGAAATAACACATGGAATCATGTAGTTACCAAAAAACTGTTAAACAACTCAAAATATATTTTCTATTTGAGATTCTTCAAAGTAGCCATCCTTTGCCTTGATTACAGCTTTGCACACTCTTGGCATTTTCTCAACCAGCTTCATGAGGTAGTCACCTGGAATGCATTTCAATTAACAGGTGTGCCTTGTTAATTTGTGGAATTTCTTTCCTTAATGCGTTTGAGCCAATCAGTTGTGTTGTGACAAGGTAGAGGTGGTATACAGAAGATAGCCCTATTTGGTTAAAGGCCAAGTCCATGTTATGGCAAGTTCAGCTCAAATAAGCAAAGACAAACGATAGTCCATCGTTACTTTAAGACATGAAGGTCAGTCAATCTGGAACACTTCAAGAACCTCAAGTACAGTCGCATAAATCAAGCGCTATGATGAAACTGGCTCAAATGAGGACCACCACAGGAAGGGAGACCCAGAGTTACCTCTGCTGCAGAGGAGAAGTTCATTAGAGTTACCAGCCTCAGAAATTGCAGCCCAAATAAATGCTTCACAGAGTTCAGGTAACAGACACATTTCAACATCAACTGTTCGGAGGAGACTGCGTGAATCAGGCTTCATGGTCGAATTGCTGCAAAGAAACCACTACTAAAGGACAAAAATAATAATAAGAGACTTGCTTGGGCCAAGAAACACGAGCAATGGACATTATACTGTTGGAAATCTGTCCTTTGGTCTGGAGTCTGTTGTGGAAAATTGCAAGACTATGTTATAGTGCTTGAAACATTATATTATATTCTTTGTATTGCATTAGAATCTGTCGACTATTGTGTGTTCAGTGGTCCACTGAGGATGGGCCTCTATGAGATAGCACTGACAGAGGAGATTTACGATGTCTTTGGCCAATAAAGCCTAAAGAGCATTCCAGATAGTGAGGTAATGTTTTTGTACTATGAAGTACCAGGAATGAGATTAGAACCTCGTCTTAGAGACCAAACTGAACGATAATTTATAGCTAATGCTATCTGGCTATGCGATACTCCTCTCTCAAGTAGAAGTCTTTCTTTGTGAACTGTTCCTAAGATCTGTGGTTTGTCATGTAAGTTGAGAGGGGTGTATCTTGGCTATAAAGGATCTTGGTATTCTTTTGTAGGCACTCTCAGAATTCATTATAGACACTGAATTGATCTGAGAGTCAAAGGGCTATGGTGAAGCTCATATTATTAATAGATGAAGTTTAAGTATAACTCTTACTGGTGTGTGGTTTGTAACTCTCCCCATTTGGTAATACAGGAAATTGCCACGACAAGGCCAAATATGAGATTTTTGGTTCTAACCGCCGTGTCTTTGTGAGACGCAGAGTAGGTGAACGGATGAAGCATGGAGGAGGAGGTGTGGGGGTGCTTTGCTGATGACACTGTCAGTGATTTATTCAGAATTCAAGGCATACTTAACCAGCATTGCTACCACAGCATTCTGCAGCGATACGCCATCCCATCTGGTTTGCGCTTAGTGGGACTATCATTTGTTTTTCAACAGTACAATGACCCAAAACACACCTCCAGCCTGTGTAAGGACTATTTGACCAAGAAGGAGAGTGATGGAGTGCTGCATCAGATGACCTGGCCTCCACAATCACCCAACCTCAACCCAATTGAAATGGTTTGGGATGAGTTGGACCGCAGAGTGAAGGAAAAGCAACCAACAAGTGCTCAGCATATGTGGGAACTCCTTCAAGACTGTTGGACAAGCATTCCATTTTGTTGTCCTAGGCTACCTGGCTAAAATACTTGCTCGCTCGCCTAACTTCCTTTCATGGACAACAATACGCCAGGCCAACTTGTTAACATTAGCATACTACATCTAGCTACATGTTGAACTTCCATCCTCTCAAGCCAGGGGCACAATGTATTCATTTATGGTTGGATCAGAATCGCTGTTATAATCATTGGCCAGTACAGAGAATTAAGTAAAACCACAAGTCCAAATCCCTACCTCCATTCTCCATTGGGATAGGGACGATTTTTAGCTTGCTAGCTAGCCACCGGAGTACAACAACACAACGAGATGCAACAATTTTTTTTTTTATTCTGTCAATAAAGATGTTTGGCTTGTGATGTGATTGGTCTGAAGCCAAATCCACACTGGCTTCCCTTGACACTTTTAATTTATTTTTGTGCACCAGAACCATTCACAACTGAACGATTGGCTTTTTCAGGTGGAGTTTTAATGTCTTTCACGCACGTACAGTTTCAGGACAGGTCTGATTCATAATGCAAAACATGCTGATGCATGCTGTGCTCCAAGTTTATAAATCTCTTTTTGTAGGTGCTCAGTCTTTTCATGAATGGCGCACACAGATATTTAGTGTGAAAGGTTGTGAAAGGATTTTGCACCTATAACATTTCTGTCAACTGTGACTTTCATTATCACAATGTAGCAATTTAAAGGTCCCTGAATTTCAGTGAAGTAAGCAGAGGTAATATACACCATCAGACCAAACACTTACCTTTGACAAAAATATTGAAATGAAAAAAAGTATTTTCCTCTGTTGTACACACTGACAGGTGATGTGTAGAAACACTCTGACACTCTATATGTAGTGTGAATCTGGGGTCACAAGTGAAGTCTGTACCATTATGGCAGTGGTGGAAAAAGTACACAATTGTCATATTTAAGTAAAAGTAAAGATACGTTAATAGAAAATGGCTCAAGTAAAAGTGAAAGTCACCCAGTAAAATACTACTTGAGTAAAAGTTTTTGGTTTTAAAAATACTTAAGTATCAAAAGTATAAATCATTTCAAATTCCTTATATTAATTAAGCAATCCAGACGGCACTATTTTCTTGTTTTTAAAATTTACGGATAGCCAGGGGCACACTCCAACACTCAGACATAATTTACAAACAAAGCATTTGTGTTTAGTGAGTCCGCCAGATCAGAGGGAGTAGGGATGACCAGGGATGTTCACTTTATAAGTGCGTGAATTAGACTATTTTCTTGTCCTGCTAAGCATTCAAAATATAACGAGTACTTTTAGGTGTCAGGGAAAATAATGGAGTAAAAAGTACATTATTTTCTTAAGGAATGTAGTGAAGTAAAGGTTGTCAATTATAAAAATAGTAAAGTACAGATACCCCCAAAAAATACTCAAGTAGTACTTGAAATTATTTTTACTTAAGCACTTTACACAACTGCATTATGGTTGGTCTGAAATTACACTTGACAGTCATTCCCCCCACTTATCACTCAATCTTATCTATCACAAAAAATATTTCACAAGGTGTTTGGGTTGGGCAGAATGATATCTTTATTTCAGTCACTGCCAACAGGAAGGGAAACAGATTGTTAGTGTACTGTTTCATGGTTTTTAGATTGAGCATTAGTAGTGTGGTGAAAAAGTAAAGTTGATATATTATCGACTAACTGCAACCCACAGCACGAGAAGCAGAAGTAGCCTGAATACAAACACTGGCCAACTGCAGAACCAAACATTACTTACTCAATGTTGTCTGCTCAGACTGAGTACAGAACTCAATGTCTATCCAACGTTACTTGTTCAATAGAGAAACAAAGTAACATTTTGGTTGACTAGTTATAATGGACCTTGAGAGCTGAGAGGAGGAAGTGGTTCTGTTTTCAAGCTTCTACCTGTCTTACTGTTTCACAAAAACACTTGGACCTCTGCTAGTGCATCTTGGTCTTTGCAGAACACAACGAAGAGGCCAACATATTAACAGCAGACACCTCAAAAGGTCCACTTCCTTCTTTATACACAAACAATGATAGATTCTGCACCACCACAAGGTTGAAGGGTTCTTATATCATATAAGCCTGATGTGGATGGTTTGTTTTCCTCTAGAGTGTACATGCTGGGTTAGATACATACAGCCAATACATTATACATATTACTATAGAGGTCATGGATCTGTTTGGAAATGAAGTTTTAATGCATTGTTTAGTTTTGTTGTTACATCTCTTCATATGTAATGAGACCTACATGATACATGGAGATGGAACATTGAAAGCAAGGACAATACATTGTCATGAAGCATGTTCTGATGATGCCTAAATCTCTACTGCTGCAGGGAGTATCTTTTACAAATACAAAACACTGACACCAGGTGGAAATGCACATGATCACATCTGTCCACAGGAACATTGTTTCTACTTGGTTCTACGTAACATAATGTGCAGGATTCATACAGTAAGTGCTGATATTTACAGCAACAGAAGACGGTCTACAGTACAGGACCTATTCAGCCAGGTGTCAGTAACCAATCAATAGAACTATATAAAGTCAGTGTATCAGCTGTAAAAATAGGGGCATTACAGTAATCAAGATATACAGTAAATGGATATACTGTACAGTTGTATATCCAGGGCTGGTGAAATACTATTTAACCCCTAGTGATAGAAAAAGGTGTCTAATGACATGTTGTCATTGGTCAACGATGCCAGAGGTCAGGGGTTACAATGTGTCAGCTGGAGGGTTGAGTAAAGCCCATTGTCTCTCCTTGTGAACGTGTTGTAGGGCTCAATGTCCTGTTGCTCCTCCTACAAATAAGACATGAACAATATGTCACCATATTACACTGTAGAATCTCATATGGGGCTGTGGAAATATTTGTAAATGTTGGTAAATTCAATTGAAAATGTGAAAGAGCATAGGCTGCAGATGTATTACGACTACAGGTAACAGCCAATAACAGCCCTGACAGTTTTACAACTCCAGGTAACAAAGGAATAACAGCCCTGACAGTCTTACAATTACAGGTAACAGAAAGGAATAACAGCCCTGACAGTCTTACAACTACAGGTAACAGAAAGGAATAACAGCCCTGACAGTCTTACAATTACAGGTAACAGAAAGGAATAACAGCCCTAACAGTTTTACAACTCCAGGTAACAGAAAGGAATAACAGCCCTGACAGTCTTACAATTACAGGTAACAGAAAGGAATAACAGCCCTGACAGTCTTACAACTCCAGGTAACAGAAAGGAATAACAGCCCTGACAGTCTTACAATTACAGGTAACAGAAAGGAATAACAGCCCTGACAGTTTTACAACTCCAGGTAACAGAAAGGAATAACAGCCCTGACAGTTTTACAACTCCAGGTAACAGAAAGGAATAACAGCCCTGACAGTTTTACAACTCCAGGTAACAGAAAGGAATAACAGCCCTGACAGTCTTACAACTACAGGTAACATCAAGCAAGAACAGCCCTAACAGAAAAGTGTTGTTTCATCACCTCTTTAAAGGTGTACACCGCTTTCTTCTGTGTTCTCCTGCTGTGTAAAAGAGAAGACGAGTGAATGAACGTAGATACAGTAGATATCATCATCACACCAAATGGAAGATGATTTTACACAGTGCATGTCTTGTGGCGCAAAAAAATGTTTGCTCATGCGTGTGCGTTCATTTTCTTTCAGTACACTACATTTTGACAAGACAGGAACCGAGAAGCCACAACTGTGCAATTGTTAGTCACATTAATGACCAAAAACCTCAAACTCTGAGTTAAAACCTAGATTACTTGACCTACTTTTTATGTGACATAGTGTTTAGGTATGTCACATTGTTTCTCAGCAGGCTACAGCATTGGATGCATTTGTAAGACAAAGTTCAGTACCTGAATTATGAATCTGATTTGTTGAGTAGACACTTATATTATTACAGTTTCTCCATTACAACGTAATTATACAAATACCAAAATGGACAAATACTCATTACAGAACAGAGCTGAAGAGAATCTCTTACTTAAAATGCATTTTCCTCATAATTATGCCAGCAAAGGCCGTGACAGGAACAGCTGCTGCTAGGCCTACTATTATCTCAATATGGAAATGTCTGCTGTCCATGTCCTCATGGGATCCTGAGAAAGAAATCCTTAGAAACTGCTTGTGATCCAGCATGGCTCTTCTCTCTACCATTACACATCAGATAAACTGTATACTGAGGGTCATTTTAAAATTCTAATGAACAACCCCATCAGACTGGACACTTACTGTTGACAGAAATGTGTAGTTGAAGATCATGATGTCCTCCATTATATGTACACTGACAGGTGTAGATCCCTTCATCAGATGGTTGTATGTTGGTGATGTGTAGAAACACTCTGTCACTCTTTATCTGTAATGTGACTCTGGGGTCACAAGTGCTGTTTGTACCATTTTGGTCAAACCGAAGAGACACTTGACACTCATTCCCACCACTTATCACTCTATCTAACTTACAGACATCATGTCATGAATGGTTTGGTTTGGACAGGCTAGAGTGCCCAAATCTTCACCTGTTTCCAATGTTTTCACTTGAATCTCTGTAAACATGAAGGAAAATGGTTTGTGAGTGTATTGTTACATTTAAAATGTTTGTTTTGCATTACAATTGCAATGCACCGTTTGTTGCATAAGAGAAAGGTGTGTGTATATATATAAAAAGAGAATATTCTGACGCAAATGTTGCTTCTTCCCTAAATGCAGTTCAGATTGTTATACGAGGTAATGTTAATGCAATTAACAAATAAAATGTGAGGACAGGACCTCTTTCCTTTTTCAGTGTTGTACAAACTGTACATGCATGCTGTGTGTTTGAGAAAAGGACAAATCTTACCTTCAAAGGCTGTGCACACACCCCACAGCAGCAGAAGCAGAGAAATCCTGAATGTTCATCTTCCACACATAATGACCAACTGTTACATGTTATGGTGCAAGCAGAGAGGAGGAAGTGGTGCTGTGTTAATGTTTTCTAGCTTCTATGTGTGGCTTTCACAATGACAATACATCTCTTGGGCTGTGTTTAGGGGCTCTGCAGTGTAATCACCACATATGGGGGGGGGGGGGGGGTCTATATCAAGTGTATGTAGGTGATGGTTATTTGTATTTATTATGGATCCCCATTAGCCGCTGCCTTGGCAGATCTAATGTTACTGCTTGTATGAGTTACTTGATGTGGAATAGAGTGTTAGATCTGGTCCTCCAGGTTAATAACAGGAAATGAACCTACCAACTGCTATGTTTATGATATAACATTATTATAATCATTCAATTATTACCTTTTATATACAAATGCCTTTTTAATACATTTGCAGCAGGGCAATAAATCCTGGCGTCTCATTTATAAACATTTCGTACTTATAAAATGGACTGTGAACCAGTAGGGGTGCGTGGGTAAAATCACCTATGTGCTGTGATGATTGAATTGTTTGCGCTATAGCCTGTTCCTGTTTTAAAGGGACATAACATTGTTTTAAGACCTCAAAAGTAGTCTAATGTTAAAGTGAATCCACATTATACAAGTTGGATTTTAGAGTGTAATGTCCCTTTAACCCCCACTTACAGTTAGTTATATTTTACCATTAACTTGGAGGCAGGTCCTGCCACTGATAGGTCCATCTGGATAGGCGTTAAACAGACACTTGTAGCAGGACTCGTCTCGTCTTGACACTCCTCTGATGACGATAGAGCAGTTCTGCAGTCCCTCGTCTTCAAACTCCACATTCCTCTGAAAAGGTGGGGTGACTGGTGGTCCAAAGTAGACACACAATTCTATCAATCTTTAGGAAGCAATAGAACAGGGCTCTAAAACCCTGTTCCTGGAGAGATACCCTCCTGTAGGTTTATACTCCAACTCCAGTTGTATCTAACCTAAATTAACTCACAACCAGCAAATTATTAAAATAATGTGTGCTAGATTAGAGTTGGATTGAAAATCTATAGCACGGTAGCTCTCCAGGAACATGGTTGGAGATTCCTGCAATTTAGAGTATAATATTGTGATGTAGTACTCAAAACGGACAGAGGACAGAACTAGTCTATAATCTAGTCTCGGTAAAGTAGAAGGAAGTTATGAATGAAGGGGCTTTTAAACTGACTGTAGTATGGGTTAGTAACTGACTGCAGTATGGGTTAGTAACTGACAGCAGTATGGGTTAGTAACTGACTGCAGTATGGGTTAGTAACTGACTGCAGTATGGGTAATTAACTGACTGCAGTATGGGTTAGTAACTGACTGCAGTATGGGTTAGTAACTGACTGCAGTATGGGTTATTAACTGACTGCAGTATGGGTTAGTAACTGACAGCAGTATGGGTTAGTAACTGACTGCGGTATGGGTTAGTAACTGACAGCAGTATGGGTTAGTAACTGACAGCAGTATGGGTTAGTAACTGACTGCAATATGGGTTAGTAACTGACTGCAATATGGGTTAGTATAGTAACTGACTGCAGTATGGGTTAGTATAGTAACTGACTGCAGTATGGGTTACTATAGTAACTGACTGCAGTATGGGTTAGTAACTGACTGTAGTATGGGTTAGTAACTGACTGTAGTATGGGTTAGTAACTGACTGCAATATGGGTTAGTATAGTAACTGACTGCAATATGGGTTAGTAACTGACTGCAGTATGGGTTAGTAACTGACTGTAGTATATGTTAGTAACTGACTGCAATATGGGTTAGTAACTGACTGCAATATGGGTTAGTATAGTAACTGACTGCAGTATGGGTTAGTATGGTAACCGACTGCAGTATGGGTTACTATAGTAACTGACTGCAGTATGGGTTAGTAACTGACTGTAGTATGGGTTAGTAACTGACTGCAATATGGGTTAGTATAGTAACTGACTGCAGTATGGGTTAGTATAGTAACTGACTGCAGTATGGGTTAGTATAGTAACTGACTGCAGTATGGGTTAATATAGCAACTGACTGTAGTATGGGTTAGTATAGTAACTGACTGCAGTATGGGTTAGTATAGTAACCGACTGCAGTATGAGTTAGTATAGTAACTGACTGCAGTATGGGTTAGTAACTGACAGCAATATGGGTTAGTAACTGACTGCAGTATGGGTTTGTAACTGACTGCAGTATGGGTTAGTAACTGACTGCAGTATGGGTTAGTATAGTAACTGACTGCAGTATGGGTTAGTATAGTAACTGACTGCAGTATGGGTTAGTATAGTAACTGACTGCAGTATGGGTTAATATAGTAACTGACTGTAGTATGGGTTAGTATAGTAACTGACTGCAGTATGGGTTAGTATAGTAACCGACTGCAGTATGAGTTAGTATAGTAACTGACTGCAGTATGGGTTAGTAACTGACAGCAATATGGGTTAGTAACTGACTGCAGTATGGGTTAGTAACTGACTGCAGTATGGATTAGTAACTGACTGCAGTATGGGTTAGTAACTGACTGCAGTATGGGTTAGTAACTGACTGCAGTATGGGTTAGTAACTGACTGCAGTATGGGTAATTAACTGACTGCAGTATGGGTTAGTAACTGACTGCAGTATGGGTTAGTAACTGACAGCAATATGGGTTAGTAACTGACTGCAGTATGGGTTAGTAACTGACTGTAGTATGGGTTAACTGACTGCAGTATGGGTTAGTAACTGACTGCAGTATGGGTTAGTAACTGACTGCAGTATGGGTTAGTAACTGACTGCGGTATGGGTTCGTAACTGACTGCAGTGTGGGTTAGTAACTGACAGCAGTATGGGTTAGTAACTGACTGCAGTATGGGTTAGTAACTGACTGCAGTATGGGTTAGTAACTGACTGCAGTATGGGTTAGTAACTGACTGCAGTATGGGTTAGTAACTGACTGCAGTATGGCTAAGTAACTGACTGCAGTATGGGTTAGTAACTCACTGCAGTATGGGTTTGTAACTGACAGCGGTATGGGTTAGTAACTGACTGCAGTATGGGTTAGTAACTGACAGCAGTATGGGTTAGTAACTGACAGCAGTATGGGTTAGTAACTGACTGCAGTATGGGTAAGTAACTGACTGCAGTATGGGTAATTAACTGACCGCAGTATGTGTAAGTAACTGACTGCAGTATGGGTTAGTAACTGACTGCAGTATGGGTTAGTAACTGACTGCAGTATGGGTTCATGTGTTGAATTATTAAAGTAACATCAACTACAGAATGTGTTGACATCAGTGAATATAAGGAACTATGGCTACAGATCAATCCTCTTTGTTCACTGATTAAATCATAGTTTTTTAGACAGTGACTTTCACTACACTATGCAGTTTATGCAGTGACTTTCACTTCACTGTAGGGTTTATACAGTGACTTTCACTACAATATGCAGTTTATGCAGTGACTTTCACTACACTATACAGTTTATGCAGTGACTTTCACTACACTGTACAGTTTATGCAGTGACTTTCACTACACTGTACAGTTTATACAGTGCCTTTCAATACTCTATACATGCATTTCACTTTTACATTCATCATTTAACTTTAATTTAGCCTATAGCAAGGGTGTCAAACTCATTACCTGGAGTGTCTGCAAGTTTTTCTTTTTTACTTTCAATTAAGACAGACAACCAGGTGAGGCGAGTCCCTTACTAATTAGTGACCTTAATTCATAAATCTAGTGCGAGAGTGGAGCGAAATCCCGCAGACACTTGGCCCTCCATGGAATGAGTTTGACATGTGGCCTATAGCTATATATAGCCTATACCTATATAAATAAAATCATGAATGTAGTGAAATACAGGTTTGAACTGCTGTAAAAAGCACTACATTTCATAAAGAAAAGCAATAGTATCAGCAATATTGTGTACATTCAGAAAACAATCCTGACAAATGCAGTATATCATGCATAAAACTAATTACCTCACCTTTTAGAAATGACTAGACTATTAGTGTAATAAACAGGTAGTTGTAGTGTGCAGGAGACATGGTGAAAATGTGAGTTCTCTTATAGAAAGGGAATTTTAATTCTCCTCTGTGTCCAACCAACATGAGGTTGAATCACATATGGCCCCTCCCCATACACCAGGCTAAAAGTAAACTCAGCTGGTGAGATTTTATTTATATATTTTTTATGTTTTTCTTCCAGAGTGTGTAAGCCAATGTCAGAACCATTGTTTTACCAGTTTTAGTTGAGAAGGTTAAAGGAACTCTTCTCAGGTAATAAAACAGAAAGGAGCTGAAATATTACACACACATAGCCAAGTGAGCCTGGCGCAGAGCTATAACAACCTACCCCTGATATGGTGATATTACTGTAAACAAGGAGGAGCTATAACAACCTACCCCTGATATGGTGATATTACTGTAAACAAGGAGGAGCTATAACAACCTACCCCTGATTTTAAATGGCGATATTACTGTAAACAGAGCTATAAGAACCTTCCCCTGATTGTAAATTGTGATGTTTCTGTGAACAAGGTGACAATGGGCAGTTTTTTTTTTAAATACAGCGTAGTTTTATATCAAACAGGTGGTAACACAATCCATATAAAGAATGTTTAATATTCAAAAACAATCAAAACATTTTACAGATCAAGCGAGAATAATAGCCTGATTTAGAAACAGTGTCAAATCAAGTGGAAATTGGAATCGAACACAACAAGCAACATACAAAATCTAAATAAATAGGAACTCAAACATGAGGATATATCAAACAATCAAAGAGCAAACATTATCACCATTACATTCTAAGGTCTCAAATACATTCAAACATTACACTGACATAACATGAAGAAAAACAAAACTATCTGTAGTTCCATAGATTTATAATAACAATACACTGTAAACTTAACTTGAACAAAAGTGCAACAAGGTCAATCATATTGAAGTGGGTTGAAATAAAATAAATTAATAGGTTATTTAAAACCATAAAATAAATAGATACATCTATTCTACTTGGTGTATGTTATAATAAAGTACATTCAAACAGTTGGTGGTGCTGTCCTAATAGATGAGGTAACCTAGCCTGACGACTCAAACTAAATTCTTCCACTGCTTTGTCCTTCACTACATACTTTAGTATGAATATGGTGAGGATTATTATTGAAGTTGTTTGTGGTGACGAGGGGCACGATGGGCGTTGTACAAAACAATGTCTTCAGCGATTGGATTGTCTCTAACCAATCAGAGTAACAGCCAATGATGAATTTTCAAACCTCTGTTTTACCCACGTGTGTTCTAGCTCTGACTCAACCCATCGTTACCGGACAAATCAGATGGCCCCCGAATGTGTTGGCATTCGGTGAAAGGTTGGGGAGGTACTCAAATCCAGACTCACTGCGAAGAAGAAACAAACGTCCTTGGGCGTAATGTTTGGCCGGAGCAAGGAGTTTGGGTAGCCAGGCAACAAGTAACCTACCTCATATCACAACACTCACCTACAAGAGGTCTCAAACCTAAAAGTGCCATTTCAGTACCTCTAAACAGCATTAACCATATCATGGCTTGTATAATGCATGTGTTAATTAGCTTATTCATGACTGTGTAAGAATGATTCAACAAGGTTCAACATCCAGGCTCAGTAACAACAGGTGCTCCAGTCCTCAACAAAAACAGCTGTCAGCTACAGTGCATATAAGCACGGTCAGCAACAACAGACAGATGTTTACACAATGCTCCTAAGAGGGTCCTGCTCGTCTGCTGTGGTTGCCAACGCTGCTTGCCTGCAACCTGCCAGATAGAATGTGAAGGTTACTATACTGTACTACAGTGAATCTGAAAGGACGTTATCCATAAACATTCCTGAGCTCTAAGGCATGCGTTGCTCACAGTTTGTCTGATAAAAGCCAGAACCATATATAGAGTTGATGACTCAATTCATTCCATTTGTCTTACTAAGACGATTAAAATAAAGATATTAGATATTACAGATAATCTTGTGCAGACTCACCTTTTTTCTTTTGAAGCTCGACACAGCCAAAGATGACTAAAAGGGAAATGATTAGGAATACTGGAATGGCAACAGCCCACGGGGATGTCCTCTTGTCATCTGGAAGGTGAAACATGAAATTCCAGTGAGCATGTGTTTGGAAATCAACACAACACTTGAGTACAGTGTGATTTTAAAAGGGAGTGACTCGTGATGCTTTACCATGGTAGTCAACATTAAACCCACCTGGTGAGATAACATTACTAACAGCACTAATAGCATCACAACATTAGCCTCTTGGAACCAGCCTGAAATCGCTGCGTTCTGTTTTCAGGGAACAGAATGTCGCGCTATTGCACGATGATGTTGGTCACAAGGCTATCACAACATGCCCCTGGGGATGATGTAGCCTGTTAAATAGAACGCCAAATTCATGTATCCAAATGTAAATGTTTATTATTAATATCATGAATTTGGCATGCTGTTTATAGAGCTAGGGATGATGTTTTCTCAATGTTGTTTTCAGGTTGAACCATTCTGACACGCTAAAAGTGTATGGTCTAAAAGTATATAATACGTCAACATCACGTACCCTCTTCAACCTCCCTCTCTCCAGGGAGAATAGGAAGCAGGACCCGCTCGTGTCTCTGTGTCCTCATCCCATTGTTTACGATACAGTCCACGTATCCCCCTGAACCTGGCAACAGTTGGAGGGTGATGTTGCTAATGGCTGTGACAGTTTGGTCTTTGTTAATAACAGTCCAGTTGTTAGGTGTCTTTATGAGTGCTGCTGCAGAAATGTTCCATTGGATCCAAGGTGCTGGTTTACCTGTGGCAGAGCAGCTGACCACAACTTCCATGTCTGCTTTAGGTTCAGTGCTGGGGACTTTTTGCATTGTGGCTCTCACTTCCGATACACCTTTGAATAGATGAAACAGGGAATATTAGATCTTATTGAGTTTATTTATATTACTTATTTTACCTTTATTTTACCAGACAGATCAATTAAGAAGAGCTTTCAAAATATGTATCATGTTTTCATATATGTTTTGACACCAGCAAATGTCCCTTATTAATGCATGCAGAGTTCATGGTCATTCAGACATTTTTGGGAAATCCTGCCAGTGATGTAACAATGCCAATATGGTGATTTATATTTGAAGTTAGCTGGTGTTCTAAAGCATAGTGTTTATATTCCCCTAATAAAACCCATAATAAACCCTTTACACGGCCCATACTGTATTATTCATATATATCATTCCTTAGCAAATGTCCTGCAGTAAAGGGTGACTAAAGGATTATTCTATATTTGGCGCCAGATGTAAGGACCTTTATAAAACCTGTATTGGTGGTTTAGCTTAAAACTGTATTAGTGAAGCGTCTACAGTGCATTCGGAAAGTATTCAGACCGCTTCCCCTTTTCCACATTCAGTTACGTTACAGACTTATTCTAAAATTGATTAAATAAATACTAATTCCTCATCAATCTACACACAGTACCCCATAATGACAAAGCAAAAACATGTTTAGACATTTTTGCAAATCTTTATTTTAAAAAAATCAATTTTAGGCTGTAATGTAACAAAATGTGCAAAAAGTCAAGGGGTCTGAATACTTTCCGAATGTACTGAAGGTATTACTTATGAAGTCTTTATGAATGCTCCATAAGAGTGTTTCCCAAAAAATATAATCTCCAAAGATACCCCCAGTGACTTTCACTTCTATTCCAGCACACCTGATTCACCTAGGTCTAATCAAGGGCTGGATAATTAGTTGACCAGGTGTGCTTGTACCTGTGCTGATTTACGATTATTATTTTGAGTTACAATATCACTTACATTAAAATATAACTTCAACTGAATAGAGAACAATAGAGGGAAGCCCTAAAACTGTTATTATTCCGTGCATTAAATACCTTGAACGGTAAGACACGTCTGCTTGCGTCTTGAACCACTCGGGTAAACATTGAAGGAACAAATATAGCAGGCTTCGTCCGCCCATGTTACATTCTTCACGGTAATGGACGTCGAGTTGAGAGATGCCTCCGTGAAAACCACCTTGCCTCGGTGCGGGTCTATGATTTTAACGCCAAACCGCTTGCTGTAGGTGGCCAGATTCTCCACCGAGTCGTCTTTGAACAGCCTCTGCCAGGTGACTTGCAGAACACCTGTCGGGTCTGCATGGGTGCAGGTATATGATGCGTCGGCATTGAAGTCAACCCTGTTGTCTCCTCTAGCTACGACGTTGACAGAGACCGCTACAAAAGGAAGAAGGCAAGTTAACAGTTAAATAAATAAAATAAGTTTAGCCTACATACAAAATAATCAAAGACCTGTCAACTTGGTAAATGTTGCTAACCTATCTCATCTTATATGAGCAGAATCAACCCCTAGTCAGAAGCCATGGAAAACAATTTAATTACCTTCAGAGAGCAAGCATAAGAGAATGAGAAAAGTATTCATTCTCAGCTGGTGAATGGTTTTCTTTCTCACGTTGGACCATAATATATTGCTTCGTTAGTTGCACGTGAAGTGAGTCAGATTCAACGAAAGGGAAAGAATGTTTTAGGAAATCCCTTATTGTTGAGGGGTATAGATCAGTCTCGTTCCCCAGTGGTTCCCGGCCGTAACCAATTACAACGTGACATCTACTGTAAAATACATGACAAGGATGAAGGAACTGTTAGTTTTTTTTTTTTTTTTGTGGCGCACATTACGCTGAAGCTGAATGACGTCATTGCAACAATAAACGCGGAAATGTTTTTATTTTGACGTAACATTTTTTTGGTTCACAATTTAGAGGCCACCACATCAAAGGCATCGAAAGGCTGCTGTAACCACAGCAAGTTCCAAACCAATTGGCTGCTAATGCTCCATCCCAGAAACTAAACATGCTTACACTTGATGAACATAGCATAGCATACATTTCAGTCAATCTACAGTACCAGTAAAAAAAATTGACCACTTACTCATTCAATGCTTTTTCTTTATTTTTACTAGTTTCTACATTTTAGAATAATAGTGAAGACCTTAAAACCATGAAATAACACATATGGAATCATGTAGTAACCATAAGTGTTAAACAAATCAAAATATATTTGAGATTTTTCAAAGTAGCCACCCATTTGCCTTTGACCGCTTTGCACACTCTTGGCATTCTCTCAACCAGCTTAACCTGGAATGCTATTCCAACAGTCTTGAAGGAGTTCCCACATATGCTGAGCAGTTGTTGGCTGCTTTTCCTGCAGTCCAATTCATCCCAAACCACCTCAATTGGGTTGAGATCGGGTGATTGTGAAAGCCATCTGATGCAGCACTCCATCACTCTCCTTCTTGGTCAAATAGCCCTTACACAGCCTGGAGGTGTATTGGGTCATTGTCCTGTCAAAAAACAAATGATAGTCCCACTAAGCGCAAACCAGATGGGATGGCGTATCGCTGCAGAATGCTATGGTAGCCATGCTGGTTAAATGCGCCTTGAATTCTAAATAAATCACTGACAGTGTCACCAGAAAAGCCCCCCCACACCTCCACCGACTGTACGGAGAAATAAAATCCCTATCTCCATCCATGGCTAATTTGGGAAAGGGCAGATTTTTAGCTAGCTAGCTAGCCACCGGAGGACAACACAACAAAATACAACAATTCACGTTTTTTTCGGTCAATAAAGACATTTGGCTTTTGATGTGATTGGTCTGAAGCCAAATCCAAACTGGCTTCCCTTGACACTTTTTTAAAAATATATCTTTTTTGGTGCACCAGGACCATTGACAGCTGAATGATGGGCGTTTTCAGGTGGAGTTTTGTCACGACTTCCACCGATGTCGGTTCCTCTCCTTCTTCGGGCGGCGTTCGGCGGTCGACGTCACCGGTTTTCTAGCCATCGCCAATCCACCTTTCATTTTCTATTTGTTTTGTCTTCTTTTCCCACACACCAGGTTTATATTCCCTCATTATTTGACGTGTATATAACCCTCTGTTCCCCCCATGTCTGTGTGTGGAATTATTTGTTGTAAGTGTTTGGTGCATTTCTGACTGGTTGGCGACGGGTTGTTTCCACCCGTATTTTGCTGTTCTGTGTAACGTTTGTTTTTGCATCATTAAAATGCTCCGGCTGTTACCCATTTCTGCTCTCCTGTGCCTGACTTCCCTGCTGACAGTTACGCACCACTTACAGGTTTTAATGCTCTTTCACATGTGTACAGTTTCAGGACAGGTTTGATTTATAATGGTAAACATGCTTATGCATGGCGTGCGCCATTTCAATTTCTTTTTACACTTGACAGTCATTCCCCCCACATATCACTCAATCTTATATATTACAAAAAATTATTAGGGAGAAGGATGTCTTTATTTCAGTCACTGCCAACATGAAGGGAAACAGATTGAGTGTACTATTTCATGGGATTTAGATTGAGCAAAAAGTAAAGTTGATTTCTTATTGACTAACTGCACCTGAATACAGCCTGAATACAAACATACTGGCCAACTGCAGAACCAAACGTTACTCAATGTTGTCTGCTCAGACCGAGTACAGGACTTGTCTATCCAACGTTAGTTGTTCAATAGAGAAACAAAGTCAAACTTGGGTTGACTAGTTATAATGAACCTTGAGAGCTGAGAGGAGGAAGTGGTTCTGTTTTCTAGCTTCTAGCTGTCTTACTGTTTCTCAGAAACACTTGGACCTCTGCTAGTGCATCTTGGTCTTTGCAGAACACAACGAAGAGGCCAACATATTAACAACAGACACCTCAACAGGTCCCCTTCCTTCTTTAGACACAAACAATGATTCATTCTGCACCACCACAAGGCTGAAGGGTTCTTATATCATATAAGACTGATGTGGATAATAGTGAGTTTTCCTCTAGAGTGTACATGCTGGGTTAGATACATACAGCCAATACATTATACATATTACTATAGAGTTCATGGATCTGTTTGTAAATAAAGTTTTAATGAATGTTTTAGTTTTGTCGTTACATCTCTTCACTTAAACATGTAATTAATGAGACCTACATGATAAATGGAGATGGAACATTGAAAGCAAGGAAAATACATTGTCATGAAGCATGTTGTGATGATGACTACAACTCTACTGCTGCAGGGAATATCTTTTACAAATGCAATACACTGACACCTGGAGAAAATGCACATGATCACATCTGTCCACAGGAACATTGGTTATACGTAATATAATTTAAGGAGTCACATGATCACATCATCTGTCCACAAGAACATTGGTTCTAGTAACATAATGTGCAGCATTCATACATTAAGTGCTGATATTTACAGCAACAGATGACGATCTACAGTAAAGGACCTATTCAGCCAGGTGTCAGTAACCAATCAAAAGAACTATATAAAGTCAGTGTATCAGCTGTAAAAATAGGGGCATTACAGTAATCAAGATATACAGTAAATGGATATACTGTACAGTTGTATATCCAGGACAGGTGAAATACTATTTAACCCCTTGTGATTTAAAAAGTTGTCTAATGCTCTGTTGTCATTGGTCAACGCTGTCAGGGGTTACAGTGTGGCAGCTGGAGGGTTGAGTAGAGCCCATTGTCTCTCCTTGTGAGCGTGCAGTAGAGCTCAATGTCCTGTTGCTCCTCCTACAAATACATTAACAATATGTCACCATATTACACTGTAAAATGTAATATGGGTGTAACGGTAGTCCTCCTCCTCTTCATCCGAAGAGGAGGAGCATGGATTGAACCAAGACGCAGCGTGATACTTCGACATGATATTTATTAAGACACGACAAAACAACGAAGACAAAAAACGAACTATACTTGAATTAACTAACAAAATAACTAAACGAATGTAGACAGACCTGGACATAAGAACTTACATGTAACACGAAGAACGCATGAACAGGCAAACTGACTACATAAAAACCGAACGAACAAACATACCGAGAACAGTCCCGTGTGGCGTAACATACAGACACTGACACAGGAGACAACCACCCACAACAAACAGTGTGAAAACACCTACCTTAATATGACTCCCAATCAGAGGAAATGAAAAACACCTGCCTCTAATTGAGAGCCATATTAGGTACCCATTAACCAACATAGAAACAGAAAACATAGACTGCCCACCCAAACTCACGTCCTGACCAACTAACACATACAAAAACTAACAGAAAACAGGTCAGGAACGTGACATAACCCCCCCCTTAAGGTGCGAACTCCGGGCGCACCAGCACAAAGTCTAGGGGAGGGTCTGGGTGGGCATCTGACCACGGTGGTGGCTCAGGCTCAGGGCGAGGTCCCCACCCCACCATAGTCAATCCCAGCTTACATCTCCCCCTTAGAATGACCACCCTCTCTCTCCACCCACCTAATATAAGGGGCAACACCAAGACAAGGTAGCTCAGGACAGCGAGGTAGCTCAGGATAGAGAGGTAGCTCAGGATAGAGGGGCAACTCCGGACTGAAAGGCAGCTCCGGACAGAGAGACAGCTCTGGACTGAGGGGCAGTTCCGGATTACTGGCAGCTCCGGGCTGGCTGACGGCTCTGGACGCTCATGGCTGGCTGACGGCTCTGGACGCTCATGGCTGGCTGACGGCTCTGGACGCTCATGGCTGGCTGACGGCTCTGGACGCTCATGGCTGGCTGACGGCTCTGGACGCTCATGGCTGGCTGACGGCTCTGGACGCTCATGGCTGGCTGACGGCTCTGGACGCTCATGGCTGGCTGACGGCTCTGGACGCTCATGGCTCACTGGCGGCTCTGGACGCTCCTGGCTCACTGGCGGCTCTTGCCGCTCCTGGCTCACTGACGGCTCTTGACGCTCATGGCTCACTGACGGCTCTGGCAGATCCTGTCTGGTTGGCGGCTCTGGCAGATCCTGTCTGGTTGGCGGCTCTGGCAGATCCTGTCTGGTTGGCGGCTCTGGCAACTGACTAACGGCTCTGACGGCTCGGGACAGACGGGCGGCTCTAATGGCTCGGGACAGACGGATGGCTCAGACGGCGCTGGGGAGACGGATGGCTCAGACGGCGCTGGGGAGACGGATGGCTCAGACGGCGCTGGGGAGACGGATGGCTCAGACGGCGCTGGGGAGACGGATGGCTCAGACGGCGCTGAGGAGACGGATGGCTCAGACGGCGCTGCGGAGACGGATGGCTCAGATGGCGCTGCGGAGACGGATGGCTCAGATGGCGCTGCGGAGACGGATGGCTCAGATGGCGCTGCGGAGACGGATGGCTCAGATGGCGCTGCGGAGACGGATGGCTCAGATGGCGCTGCGGAGACGGATGGCTCAGACTGCTCCTGTCTGGCGGAAGGCTCTAGCGGCTCCTGTCTGGCGGAAGGCTCTAGCGGCTCCTGTCTGGCGGAAGGCTCTGTAGGCTCATGGCAGACGGGCGGCTTTGCAGGCTCATGGCAGACGGGCGGCTTTGAAGGCTCAATACAGACGGGCAGTTCATGCGGCGCTTGGCAGACGGACAGTTCAGGCGCCGTTGGGCAGACGGCAGACTCTGGCCGGCTGAGACGCACTGTAGGCCTGGTGCGTGGTGCCGGAACTGGAGGCACCGGACTGGAGACACGCACTTCAAGCCTAGTGCGGGGAGCAGGGACAGGGCACACTGGACTCTCAAAGCGTACTATTTGCCTGGTGCGTGGTACCGGCACTGGTGGCACCGGGCTGAGGGCACGCACATCAGGACGAATACGGGGAGAAGGAACAGTGTGTACAGGGCTCTGGAGACGCACAGGTGGCTTAGTGCGTGGTGCCGGAACTGAAGGCACTGGGCTGGAGACACGCACCATAGGGAGAGTGCGTGGAGGAGGAACAGGGCTCTGAAAACGCACTGGAAGCCTGGTGCGTGGTGTAGGCACTGGTGGTACTGGGCTGGGGCGGGGAGGTAGCGCCGGAAATACCGGACGTGCAAGCGTACTGGCTCCCTTGAGCATTGAGCCTGCCCAACCTTACCTGGTTGAATGCTCCCCGTCGCCCGACCAGTGCGGGGAGGTGGAATAACCCGCACCGGGCTATGTAGGCGAACCGGGGACACCATGCGTAAGGCTGGTGCCATGTATGCCGGCCCGAGGAGACGCACTGGAGACCAGACGCGTTGAGCCGGCTTCATGACACCTGGCTCAATGCCCAATCTTGCCCTACCAGTGCGGGGAGGTGGAATAACCCGCACCGGGCTATGCACACGTACAGGAGACACCGTGCGCTCTACTGCGTAACACGGCGTCTGCCCGTACTCCCGCTCTCCACGGTTAGCCTGGGAAGTGGGCGCAGGTCTCCTACCTGCCCTTGGCCCACTACCTCTTAGCCCCCCCCCAATACATTTTTGGGGTTTCTTCACGGGCTTCCGTGCTAGCCGCGTACCTTCATAAATCCGGTCTCTCTCTCCCGTTGCCTCCGCTCTCCTAATCGCCTCCAGCTGTTCCCATGGAAGGCGATCTCTTCCAGCTCGGATCTCCTCCCATGTGTAGCAACCTTTTCCATTCAACACGTCCTCCCATGTCCACTGCTCGAACTCACGCTGCTTGGTTCTGGATCGGTGGGTGGTTCTGTAACGGTTCTCCTCTTCCTCTTCATCCGAAGAGGAGGAGCATGGATTGAACCAAGGCGCAGCGTTGTGAAATGACATGATTTATTTAAGACACGACAAAACAACGAAGACAGAAAACGAACTATACTTGAATTAACTAACAAAATAACAAAACGAATGTAGACAGACCTGGACGACGAACTTACATGAAACACGAAGAACGCAATAACAGGAAAACTGACTACACAAAAACCGAACGAACAAACATACCGAGAACAGTCCCGTGTGGCGTAACATACAGACAATGACACAGGAGACAACCACCCACAACAAACAGTGTGAAAACACCTACCTTAATATGACTCCCAATCAGAGGAAATGAAAAACACCTGCCTCTAATTGAGAGCCATATTAGGTACCCATTAACCAACATAGAAACAGAAAACATAGACTGCCCACCCAAACTCACGTCCTGACCAACTAACACATACAAAAACTAACAGAAAACAGGTCAGGAACTTGACAATGGGTTTGTGGAAATATTTTGAATGTTGTCAAATTCAATTCAAAATATGAAAGAGCATAGTCTGCAGATGCCTTACGACAACATGTAACAGCAAGCAATATCAGCCCTGACAGTCTTACGACTCCAGCCCTGACAGTATTGACTACAGGTAACATCAAGCAATATCAGCCCTGACAGTCTTACGACTCCAGCCCTGACAGTATTGATTACAGGTAACATCAAGAAATAACAGCCCTGACAGAAAAGACAGTGTTGTTGCATCACCTCTTTAAAGGTGTACACCGCTTTCTGCTGTGTTTTCCCGCTGTGCAAAAGAAGAGAAGACCAGTGAATGAACGTAACATAACATGGTTTTACACAGCAGATGCTTTCTGGAACTAAATGTTTGTACGTGGCTGAATGCATAATTTGTTCCTACACTCATATTTGACAAGGCAGGAAGTGAGAACCCTCAATAGTTCAGTTATTGGTGACTTACAATAACCTTATCGAGTCAGACTTGAACATAGGTCAAGTAGCCTATTTCATACCCTCATGTATTTCACATGACCTCAGTTAGATCTGTTCATGCTCTCTTGCCAGATCTTTGTCACTCACAGTCACACCATGGACATTTAGTTGGCAAGAGAGCACAAACATATATTGGACCTGTAGCCTACCGCATATTTCTGAGGCCCATAGTTCTCTATGTGAATTATAGATCAGATTGCTATTTGAGATTGAATTTACAGTATATTATTACAGTACCTCTATGACAAATTATTGGATTAATTAAAATACCAAATATGTCAAATACCCATCAACTTTTCATTTAACAAGCTAATAAGAATATCTTACTTGAGATTACATTTCCTCCTGATTATTCCAACAAGGACCACGATTGCTACAAATCCTGCAAAGGCTGTTATTATCATGACATTGAAAGGACGTTGGAAAGAAAGGTTGTTTGAGACATGGGATCCTGAAAATGAAAAGAGAAGAAGTCATTGTGATCCTATATGGCTTGTTTCTCTTCCTGCACTCTGGTCATTTACATTGTTGACAGATGCTCAGTTTGAAGACTTTGATACAATCCAATTTGCTTGGACTGAGATGGTAGAGATGACTAAATGAGGCCAAACATTCACAGTACAAGCTAAATGTGACACGCAAACCAAACACTTACCATTGACAGAAATATTGAGATGCAAAGAATGTGTTCCTCGATTATGTACACACTCACATGTGTAGTTCCCTTCATCAGATGGTTGTATGTTGGTGATGTGTAGAAACACTCTGTCACTCTCTATCTGCAGTGTGACTCTGGGGTCACAAGTGTTGTCTGTACTATTTTGGTCAAACCGAAGAGACACTTGACATTCATTCCCACTACTTATCACTTTATCTATCTTACATATTACAAACATAATTTCATGAATGGTTTGGTTTGGACAGGCTAGAGTGCCAATATCTGCTCCTGTTTCCAATGTTTTCACTTGAATCTCTGTAAACATGAAGGAAAATGGGTTGTGAGTGTATTGAAAATGGGTTGTGAGTGTATTGTTACATTTAAATGTTTGTTTTGCATTGAATAGCATTACAATTGCAATGCACCGTTTGTTGCATAAGAGAAAGGTGTGTGTATGTATGTATGTATGTATGTATGTATGTATGTATGTATGTATGTATGTATGTATGTATGTATGTATGTATGTGTGTGTGTGTGTGTGTGTGTGTGTGTGTGTGTATATATAACATTTTGACACAGTTTCTGTCTCCATGAATGCAGTTCAGATTGTGCTGAGTGGAACTCCTGTTGTTATACGAGGTAATGCTAATGCCGTTAAAATTTAACAAATGAAACATGAGGACAGGACCTCTGTCCTTTTTCAGTGCTGTACAAACTGTACATGCATGCTGTGTGTTTGAGAAAAGGACAAATCTTACCTTCAAAGGCTGTGCACACACCCCACACCAGCAGAAGCAGAGAAAGCCTGAATGCTCGTCTTCCACACATAATGACCAACTGCAGAACCAGACGTTAGTCCAATATTTTCTGCTCAGATCGACAGCAGAATAAAAGTCAAACTAAAGTGATGGTCATTTGACAGGTTTGACCCAGTTACATGATCTGGTGCTATCTGAGAGGAGGAAGTGGTGCTGGGTAAATGTATTCTATCTTCTAAGTGGGACTTTCACAATGACAACACATCTCTTGGGCTGTGTCTAGGGGCTATGTAGTGCAACCATCATATACTGCGTAACAGGAAATACACATGTCAAGAGGTCCACTTCCTGCTCTAGAAACAATGATAGATTCTGACAGCACCCCAAGAATGAGGGGGGTCTATATCAAGTGTATGTAAGTGATGGTTATTTTTATTTGTATTCATTATGGATCCCCATTAGCTGCTGCCTTGGCAGATCTAATGTTACTGCTTGTATGAGTTACTTGATGTGGAATAGAATGTTAGATCTGGTCCTCCAGGTTAATAACAGGAAATGAACCTACCCAGTGCTATGTTTATGATAAAACTAGTTATTATAATCATTCAATTATTTCCTTTTTATATACCAATGCCTTATTAATACATCTGCAGCAGGGCAATAAAGTCCAGGGGCCTCATTTATAAACCCTGCGTACTTATAAAATAGAGCCCAGAATGTGTGTGCACCAGTAGGGGTGCAATGGTAAAATCACCAGGGAAGCCAATATCAGATAAAAGCCATATTACAACCTATGTGTTGTGATAATTCCATTGTTTGCTCTGTAACCTGTTAGTTCATATGCCTTGACACTGTGATATATAGGCCTAAAGGCCGAGACAATAAGAAGACGCGGTGGCAGAATAAATTCTACCACATCTTTGTTTAATTATAAAACCGGAGAGCAACATCTGTCTGGTGAAGTCTACAAAACATATTGCTATGTAACAAACAGTTATATGACCGACAGCATGGTCAAGCAAGGTAATGTTGCTGACATTTTCAGACTATTAAACAACTATTGATTTAGAACCATTGAGAGTAACCTCAAGTAACAAAGAAAACAGCAGCTGCCTCCACTATTTCAACATATAATCACCTATTCCTAGTCTAATACAATGATAACTGAAAGATACCCAAAACGAATAAATATGTGGCTGTCCATGGTACTGATTTCTCTCTGTGTGTGTGTGTGTGTGTGTGTGTGTGTGTGTGTGTGTGTGTGTGTGTGTGTGTGTGCGTGTGCGCGTGCGTGTGCGTGCGCGTGCGTGTGCGTGCGTGCGTGCGTGCGTGCAAGTAGAAAAAACAAGTTGACTCACCCTACTTGTAGAGAAACGCCAATGACATCCTCCTCTTTCATGTTGCCGAAACGGTCTATCACTTTGTCATATAGTACACTCTTTTAGTTTTTGTTGTCCTAGGCTACCTGGCTAAAATACTTGCTCGCTAGACTAACTTCCTTTCATGGAAAATAATACACCAGGCCAGCTAGTTAACATTAGCATACTACATCTAGCTACATGTTGAACTTCCATCCTCTCAAGCCAGGGCTGTTAAGAGCCTCCTTAAAGGAGGGAGGTGCAGGAATCCGGAGCAGGAGAACAAGGAAGTCCCAGTGGCACAATCGTTTATTTAAGACGTCCCAGCTCAGCAACAACATGGGGGAGAATACTCCCAAACGAGGTCGCCACCCACAGGGAAATAAACGTTACACACGGAGGAGAAACCTCTACTCCTAAACACATACCAAACGGTACAAACTGCATGTAAGAAGAAAACCCCGTGGTGCAGACACGCACCCCTAACAAAGATACCACAGCAAACATTCCCGCACAAAGACTAGCAGGCAGCGGAGGTAAATAAACCCCCCAAAATCAACTAATAGGACACAGGTGAAACAATACAGACAGACACAAACGAAAAGGAAAAAAAAAAATGAATCGGTGGCAGCTAGTAGGCCGGCGACGACGACCGAACAGGGAGAGGAGCCACCTTCAGTGGAAGTCGTGACAGTAACCCCCCCCCCCCCCCCCCGACGCGCGGCTCCCGCAGTGCGCCGGCGCCGGTCTCGAGGACGACCCGGAGGACGAGGCACAGGGCGATCCGGATGGAGGCGGTGAAACTCACTCAGCAGAGATTAATCCAAGACGTCCTCCACCGGTACCCAGCATCCCTCCTCCAGACCGTACCCCTCCCAATCCACGAGGTACTGCAGGCCCCTCACCCGACGCCTGGAATCCAGTATGGGTCGCACTGTGTACGCCGGGGCCCCCTCGATGTCCAGGGGGGGCTGAGGGACCTTCCGCACCTCAGCTCCTTGAAGCGGACCAGCTACCACCGGCCTGAGGAGAGACACATGAAACGAGGGGTTAATACGGTAATAAGGGGGAGCTGTAACCTATAACACACCTTGACTGAGGGGCAGCGCATGACTGAAGGGCAGCTCATGACTGAAGGGCGGCTCATGACTGAAGGGCGGCTCATGACTGGAAGGCGGCTCATGACTGGAAGGCGGCTCATGACTGGAAGGCAGCTCATGACTGGCTGGCGGCTCATGACTGGCTGGCGGCTCATGACTGGCTGGCGGCTCATGACTGGCTGGCGGCTCCTGACTGGCTGGCGGCTCTGGCGGCTCCTGACTGGCTGGCGGCTCTGGCGGCTCCTGACTGGCTGGCGGCTCTGGCGGCTCCTGACTGGCTGGCGGCTCTGGCGGCTCCTGACTGGCTGGCGGCTCTGGCGGCTCCTGACTGGCTGGCGGCTCTGGCGGCTCCTGACTGGCTGGCGGCTCTGGCGGCTCCTGACTGACGGACGGCTCTAGCGGCTCCTGACTGACGGACGGCTCTAACGGCTCGGGACAGACGGGCGGCTCAGATGGCGCTGGGCAGACGGATGGCTCAGATGGCGCTGGGCAGACGGATGGCTCAGACGGCGCTGGGCAGACGGATGGCTCAGACGGCGCTGGGCAGACGGATGGCTCAGACGGCGCTGGGCAGACGGATGGCTCAGACGGCGATGGGCAGACGGATGGCTCAGACGGCGCTGGGCAGGCAGGCAGCTCAGACGGCGCTGGGCAGACGAGCAGTGCAGGCGGCGTTGAGCAGACAAGCAGTGCAGGCGGCGTTGGACAGACGGCCGATTCTGACCTGCTGAGGCGCACAGTAGGCCTGGTGCGTGATGCCGGAACTGGAGGTACTGGGCTGGAGACACGCACCACAGGGAGAGTGCGTGGAGGAGGAACAGGGCTCTGGAGACGCACTGGAAGCCTGGTGCGTGGTGTAGGCACTGGTGGTACTGGGCTGGGGCGGGAAGGTGGCGCCGGATATACCGGACCGTGCAGGCGTACTGGCTCCCTTGAGCACCGAGCCTGCCCAACCTTACCTGGTTGAATGCTCCCCGTAGCCCGTCCAGTGCGGGGAGGTGGAATAACCCGCACCGGGCTATGCACACGTACAGGAGACACCGTGCGCTCTTCCGCATAACACGGTGTCTGCCCGTACTCCCGCTCTCCACGGTAAGCATGGGAAGTGGGCGCAGGTTTCCTACCTGCCTTCGCCACACTACCCTTTAGCCCCCCCCCCCCCCCCCCCCATTTTGGGGATTTCCTCTCGGGTTTCCGTGCTAGCCGCGTACCTTCATAACGCCGGTTCCTCTCTCCGGTTGCCTCTGCTCTCCTAGCTGCCTCCAGCTGTTCCCATGGGAGGCGATCCTTTCCAACCTTAGCCCAGGGTCCTTTACCGTTCATAATTTCCTCCCATGTCCAGGAGTCCTGTGTAGTGGGCCGCTGCTGCTGCCCGTAGCCACGCTGCTTGGTCCGAGTTAGGTGGGTGGTTCTGTAACGGCAGTCTATTTCGTCCTCCTCATCGGACGAGGAGAGGCGAGAAGGATCGGAGGACCAATGTACAGCGTGGTAAGTTTCCATGATTTAATAACATGAAAACAATATACAATTACAAAATAACAAAACAAACTAACCGTCACAGTCCCGTGTGGCACAAACACTGACACAGAAAACAACCACCCACAAAATCCCAACACAAAACAAGCCACCTATATATGATTCTCAATCAGGGACAACGATTGACAGCTGCCTCTGTTTGAGAACCATATTAGGCTGGACACAGAAACAGACAAACTAGACACACAACATAGAATGCCCACCCAGCTCACGTCCTGACCAACACTAAAACAAGCAAAACACATAAGCACTATGGTCAGGACGTGACACTTACAATATTCAATGATTACATTTCTCTAAAACAGGTTATAGGCTTTATGTGCACCACCAAGTTAGAACAGTAGGCAAAATTTAAGAGGTGAAAATATACCAAATTATTAGGGTGAGGGACATTGAATGCCATTTGGGTCTTTGCGTGTCAAAAAAGATACACGTCATAAAATACTATTTGACGCGTTAAATGAGCTTTAATTTTACATGTCAAATAACACAATTCTATTATAGAATGTTTTGTGCGCTGAAGTTGCACGTGCAAGCCAAGCACCACCACTACTATCAGTAGCACTGCACTATCAAAGCTGTACAAACAAGTAGCCAAACAAGCACACCCCTGACCACGAACGATGCGTTTACAATACCGCGTTGGTGAAAATAGACCAAATTATTAGGGTGAGGCACATGGGCTACTAACAGCTGACTACACAACATCCACATAGTATTACTTCCTTAGCTACAGTATACACTTCTCCCTTGCATATTACATCATTTATGCAGCAGCATACAAGACATTTTCGGACTCACCTTGTGAAGGTGGCACAGCGGTCCTTTGTGGGCAAATTTTGTCATCAAAGTCTGGCATTCTCTGGATTTATGGTGGGAACACATCCACTCCATTGAATAGCAGGCTAATGTTAGTGGTTTCTTTTCAACGCTTGCAGTTAGCCTCTGATTCCTTCCAAATGACTCATTGTTGAATTTGCGATTTCCAAACTCGTTGTGTAATCTTTATGTCCAATGGCCGATGAGCAACGATACGTTTTATCTATAATTTCTCTTCATTATTTCTCTTCATATGACAAGGATATCTGTGGCCAATGACCTTGAGCCTTCATGGAAGGGCACTTCTAATTTAAGTCTATGGCAGGACCCAAAGGGCTCACATTCTTGATGTCTACCCTTTAATAAAGGCGGGTGACGTAGTGTCCCCATGAGTGACAGAACACCTAGCCAAACACGGTGCAATGCTGGGCCGTGCTCCTATTTTCTGCTGGCCTGCCTCACCACCACAGAAAGCACTGAACTAGGCTGAAACACCTGCATATTGGAGCTGCTTTACTCAAGAAAACAAAAAAGAAACCATGTTTGTATGCGGCTTTATTAACTCAATCCTATCTTTTTTTTTACATTGTTCGCAAACTGAAATGTGACACGTATTAATGCCAAAATAACATGCAAAACAGGCAAGCCCCCCCCCCTTCCCCCAAAAAGCATGAAGATTGTTGTGATGATGACTGTACATCTCTACTGCTGCAGGGAATATCTTTTACAAATGCAATACACTGACACCTGGTGGAAATGCACATGATCACATCTGTCCACAGGAACATTGGTTCTACGTAACATAATGTGCAGGATTCACATCATCAGTCCACAGGAACATTGGTTCCACGTAACTGATATCATCTTTCCACAGCAACATTGGTTCTACTTGGTTCGAGGTAACATACTGTGCAGGATTCATACAGTAAGTGCTGATATTTACAGCAACAGAAGACGATCTACAGTACAGGACCTATTCAGCCAGGTGTCAGTAACCAATCAATGGAACTATATAAAGTTGAAGTGTATCAACTGTTAGATCTGGTCCTCCAGGTTAATAACAGGAAATGAACCTACCCAGTGCTATGTTTGTGATATAACATTATAATCATTAAATTATTACCTTTATATACCAATGCCTTATTAATACATCTGCAGCAGGGCAATAACGTCCAGGGGCGTCATTTATAAAATGGACTGTGCTCCAGTAGGGGTGCGTGGGTAAAATCACCTATGTGCTGTGATAATTGAGTTGTTTGCGCTATAACCTGTTAGTTCATATGCCTTGCCACTGTGATATATAGGCCTAAAGGCTGAGACAATAAGAGGACAATGGCAGAATGATTTCAACCACACCTTTGTTTAATTACTCAACTAGAGAGCAACATCTGTCCAGTGAAGTCTACAAAACATATTGCATGTAACAAACAGTTATATGACCGACAGCATGGTCAAGCAAGGTAATGTTTCCGGCATTTTAGGACTACTAAACAACTATTGATTTAGAACCATGGAGAGTTACAGCAAGTCGCAAAGAAAACAGGAGCTGCCTCCACTATTCCAGCACCATTTCAACATATAATCACCTATGCTTAGTCTAATAAAGTGACAACTAAAAGATACAAAACACTATTTAGTCCGATCAACGTTAGCTAAATATGTTGTGGTTGTCCATGGTACTGATTTCTGTGTGTGTATGTGCAAGTAGAAAAACATGTTGACTCACCCTATTTGTAGAGAAGCACCAATTTCATCCTCCTCTCTTTCATGTTGCCTAAACGGTCTATGACTCTGTCATACAGTACACACTTTTAGTTTTTGTTGTCCTAGGCTACCTGGCTAAAATACTTGCTCACTAGACTAACTTCCTTTCATGGACAACAATACGCCAGGCCAGTTAGTTAACATTAACCTTCTACATCTAGCTACATATTGAACTTCCATCCTCTCAAGCCAGGGGTACAATATATTAATTTATGGTTGGATCAGAATCGCTGTTGTAATCATTGGCCAGTACGGAGAATTAAGTAAAACCACAAGTCTAAATCTCCATCCATGGCTAATTTAGGAAAGGGCAGATTTTTATCTAGCTAGTTAGCCACCCGAGTACAACAACACAACGAGATGCAACAATTCACGTTTTTTTCTGTCAATAAAGACGTTTGCCTTGTGATGTGATTGGTCTGAAGCCAAATCCAAACTGGCTTCCATTGACACTTTTTTTTTGGTGCACCAGGACCATTCACAGATGAATGATGAGCATTTTCAGGCAGAGTTTTAATACTCTTTCCCACACGTACAGTTTCAAGACAGGTCTGATTTATAATGGGAAACATGCAGGTGTGCAGTCTTTTCAGAAATGGCACACGCATATATTTAGTGTGAAATGTACGCAATGGTTATAAATGTGGCCCCTGTGGTCTGTGAGGGAGCTTGTGAGAGGATTTTGCACCTATAACATTTCTGTCAACTGTGACTTTCATTATCACACTGTAGCAATTTAAAGGTCACTGAATTTCAGTGAAGTAAGCAAAGATAATATACACCATCAGACCAAACACTGTGTAGAAACACTTTGACAGAAATATTGAAATGAAAGAATTATGTTCCTCCGTGATGTACACACAGGTGTAGTTCCCTATGTCAGATGGTTGTATGTTGGTGATGTGTAGAAACACTCTGTCACTCTCTATATGTAGTGTGACTCTGGGATCACAAGTGAAGTCTGTACCATTATGGTTGGTCCGAAATTACACTTGACAGTCATTCCCCCCACTTATCACTCAGTCTTATATATTACAAAAAATTATTGGGCAGACAGATGTCTTTTTTTCAGTCACTGCCAACATGAAGGGAAACAGATTGAGTGTACTGTTTCATGGAATTTAGATTGAGCAAAAAGTAAAGTTGATTTCTTATTGACTAACTGCACCAGAAGCAGAAGTAGCCTGAATACAAACATACTGGCCAACTGCAGAACCAAACATTACTTACTCAATGTTGTCTGCTCAGACTGAGTACAGAACTCAACGTCTATCCAACGTCAGTTGTTCAAATCAAAGTTTATTTGTCACGTGCGCCGAATACAAAAGGTGTAGACCTTACAGTGAAATGCTTACTTACAGGCTCTAACCAATAGTGCAAAAAAGGTATTAGGTGAGCAATAGGTAAGTAAAGAAATAAAACAACAGTAAAACGACAGTCTGTCTACAGTAGCGAGGCTATAAAGTAGCGAGGCTACATACAGACACCAGTTAGTCAGGCTGATTGATGTAGTATGTACACGTAGATATGGTTAAAATAACTATGCATATATGATGAACAGAGTAGTAGCGTAGCAGTAGCGTAAAAGAGGGGGTGGTGGGTGGCGGGACACAATGCAGATAGCCCGGGTTAGCCAATGTGCGGGAGCACTGGTTGCTCGGCCCAATTGAGGTAGTATGTACATGAATGTATTGTTAAAGTGACTATGCATATATGATTAACAGAGTGTAGCAGCAGTGTAAAAAGTTTGGGAGGGCACACAATGCAAATAGTCCGGGTAACCATTTGATTACCTGTTCAGGAGTCTTATGGCTTGGGGGTAAAAACTGTTGAGAAGCCTTTTTGTCCTAGACTTGGCACTCCGGTAGCGCTTGCCATGCGATAGTAGAGAGAACAGTCTATGACTGGGGTGGCTGAGGTCTTTGACAATGTTTAGGGCCTTCCTCTGACACTGCCTGGTGTAAAGGTCCTGGATGGCAGGCAACTTAGCCCCAGTGATGTACTGGGCCGTACGCACTACCCTCTGTAGTGCCTTGCGGTCGGAGGCTGAGAAATTGCCGTACCAGGCAGTGATGTGTGACATTCGCTGTCCAGAGGACCGAGTTTAGCATCTGCTTCATCTGACCACTTTTTTTATAGACCGGGTAACTGGTGCTTCCTGCTTTCATTTTTGCTTGTAAGCTGGAATCAGGAGGATGGAGTTGTGGTCGGATTTACCAAATGGAGGGTGAGGGAGAGCTTTGTACGCGTCTCTGTGTGTGGAGTACAGGTGATCTAGAATTTCTTTCCCTCTGGTTGCACATTTAATATGCTGGTAGAAATTAGGTAGAACTGATTTAAGTTTCCCTGCATTGACGTCTCCGGCCACTAGGAGCGCCGCCTCTGGGTGAGTGGTTTCCTGTTTGCTTATTTCCTTATACAGCTGACTGAGTGCGATCTTAGTGCCCGCATCTGATTGTGGTGGTAAATAAACAGCCATGAAAAGTATAGCTGACAACTCTCTAGGCAAGTAGTGTGCCCTGCAATGTATCAAAATATACTCTACTTCAGGCGAACAAAATCTAGAGACTTCCTTTGATTTCTTGCACCAACTGTTGTTTACAAATATGCACAGACCGGCCCCCTCGTCTTACCGGAGTGTGCTGTTCTATCTTGCCGGTGCAGCGTATATCTGTCAAGATAACTATGTTCTCAGTGTTCATAAACTGAACTTCAATTAAACTACTCGGTCTGTTACCAAGAATTTGTAAGGTTCTTGTTGAAATGAAACAGACAGAGGCCAGTCTACAATAGTCAGAATGTTTATTTACGAGAGCTCTGCAAATCATTTCCTGTACATTGGTCTATATACCTCACATTTCGTCATAAATGTCCCTCCTCCTCTCCGAGACAATGACAATATAGTTCACAAGTCTTCTCCTACTCATACATTGTCTGCCACCTGTTATACAATCTACTACAAGCCCAAGGTCTCTCCCCTCCCTGGGTGGGGACAGAATGTTCTGTAAGGAACACAGTAGTACAGCTTGTCTGTCAATAGCTCCTCTTATCATTTGTTTCACACTTGCACCCTGCTTACATACTAAAATGGAACAAAAAGTCCTTGTTCTAATTCTGACTAAAACTACACACATCATATTTATAGATTTATGATTCTAATAAATTTCATACAATCATACAGTGACAGGGTAGAATTCTGTTAGTTATAGTTCTACGTTAAATGTATACATCATTTAGTCATTATTCATCAAATTCATAACAATATCCCGCTAGCTGAATATCCATGTCGTCATTCAGCCACGACTCCGTGAAACATAGGATATTACAGTAGCACAATTGTTTGGGCGCCCGTAAAACTGCTGCCATTTCTTCCGGCGCCATTTTAACAGTTCAATAGAGAAACAAAGTCAAACTTGGGTTGACTAGTTATAATGGACCTTGAGGGCTGAGAGGAGGAAGTGGTTCTGTTTTCTAGTTTCTACCTGTCTTACTGTTTCACATTAACACTTGGACCTCTGCTAGTGCATCTTGGTCTTTGCAAAGCACCACAGAGAGGCCAACATATTAACAGCAGACACCTCAACAGGTCCACTTCCTTCTTTAGACACAAACAATGATAGATTCTGCACCACCACAAGGCTGAAGGGTTCTTATATCATATAAGCCTGATGTGGATAATAGTGAGTTTTCCTCTAGAGTGTACATGCTGGGTTAGATACATACAGGCCATACAGTATACATATTACTATAGAGGTCATGGATCTGTTTGGAAATGAAGTTTTAATGAATGGTTTAGTTTTGTCGTTACATCTCTTCACTTGAACATGTAATTCAAGTTGGCCTACATGATACATGGAGATGGAACATTGAAAGCAAGGAAAATACATTGTCATGAAGCATGTTGTGATGATGACTGCACATCTACTGCTGCAAGGAATATATTTTACAAATGCAATACACTGACACCTGGTGGAAATGCACATGATCACATCTGTCCACAGGAACATTGGTTCTAGTAACATAATGTGCAGGATTCATACAGTAAGTGCTGATATTTACAGCAACAGAAGACGATCTACAGTAAAGGACCTATTCATCCAGGTGTCAGTAACCAATCAATGTAACTATATAAAGTCAGTGTATCAGCTGTAAAAATAGGGGCATTATAGTAATCAAGATATACAGTAAATGGATATACTGTACAATTGTATATCATGGCTGGTGAAATACTATTTAACCCCTAGTGATAGAAAAAGGTGTCTAATGACATGTCGTCATTGGTCAACGGTGCCAGAGGTCAGGGGTTAGAATGTGGCAGCTGGAGGGTTGAGTAAAGCCCATTGTCTCTCCTTGTGAACGTGTTGTAGGGCTCAATGTCCTGTCGCTCCTCCTATAAAGACATTAACAATATGTCACCATATTACACTGTAGAATCTCATATGGGGCTTTGGAAATATTTGTAAATGTTTGCAAATTCAATTGAAAATGTGAAAGAGCATAGTCTGCAGATGTATCACGACAACAGGTAACAGCCAATAACAGCCCTGACAGTTTTACAACTCCAGGTAACAGAAAGAAATAACAGCCATGACAGTCTAACGATTACAGGTAACATCAAGCAAGAACAGCCCTAACAGAAAAGTGTTGTTTCATCACCTCTTTAAAGGTGTACACCGCTTTCTGCTGTGTTCTCCTGCTGTGTAAAAGAGAAGACGAGTGAATGAACGTAGATACAGTAGATATCATCATCACACCAAATGGAAGATGATTTTACTCAGTGCATGTCTTGTGGCGCAAAAAAATGTTTGCTCATGCGTGTGCGTTCATTTTCCTTCAGTGAACTACATTTTGACAAGACAGGAACCGAGAAGCCACAAATGTGCAATTGTTAGTCACATTAATGACCAAAAACCTCAAACTCTGAGTTAAAACCTAGGCTAATTGACCTACTTTTTATGTGACATAGTGTTTAGGTATTTCACATTGTTTCTCAGCAGGCTACAGCATTGGATGCCTTTCTGAGACAAAGTTCAGTACCTGAATTATAAATATGATTTTTTTGAGTAGGCACTTTTATTATTACAGTTTCTCCATTAAAACGTAATTATACAAATACCAAAATGGACAAATACTCATTACAGAACAGAGCTAAAGAGAATCTCTTACTTAAAATGCATTTTCCTCATGATTACGACAGCAAAGGCCGTGACAGGAACAGCTGCTGCTAGGCCTACTATTATCTCAATATGGAAATGTCTGCTGTCCATGTCCTCATGGGATCCTGAGAAAGAAATCCTTAGAAACTGCTTGTGATCCAGCATGGCTCTTCTCTCTACCATTACACATCAGATTAACTGTATACTGAGGGTCATTTTACAATTCTAATGAACAACCCCATCAGACTGGACACTTACTGTTGACATAAATATGTACATGAAGCTCATGATGTCCTCCATTATATGTACACTGACAGGTGTAGATCCCTTCATCAGATGGTTGTATGTTGGTGATGTGTAGAAACACTCTGTCACTCTTTATCTGTAATGTGACTCTGGGGTCACAAGTGCTGTTTGTAACATTTCGGTCAAACCGAAGAGACACTTGACACTCATTCCCACCACTTATCACTCTATCTAACTTACATATTACAGACATCATGTCATGAATGGTTTGGTTTGGACAGGCTAGAGTGCCCAAATCTGCTCCTCTTTCCAATGTTTCCACTTGAATCTCTGTAAACATGAAGGGAAATGGTTTGTGAGTGTATTGTTTCATTTAAAATGTTTGTTTTGCATTACAATTGCAATGCACAGTTTGTTGCATAAGAGAAAGATGTGTGTATATATATAAAAAGAGAATATTCTGATGCAAATGTTGCTTCTTCCCTAAATGCAGTTCAGATTGTTATACGAGGTAATGTTAATGCCATTAACATTTCACAAATGAAACATGAGGACAGGACCTCTTTCCTTTTTCAGTGTTGTACAAACTGTACATGCATGCTGTGTGTTTAAGAAAAGGACAAATCTTACCTTGAAAGGCTGTGCACACACCCCACACCAGCAGAAGCAGAGAAAGCCTGAATGCTCGTCTTCCACACATAATGACCAACTGCAGAACCAGACGTTAGTCCAATATTTTCTGCTCAGACCGACAGCAGAACAAAAGGCAAACCAAATCAAACCAAAGTGATGGTCCTTTGACAGGTTTGACCCAGTTACATGTTATGGTGCAAGCAGAGAGGAGGAAGTGGTGCTGTGTAAATGTATTCTAGCTTCTATGTGTGACTTTCACAATGACAATACATCTCTTGGGCTGTGTTTAGGGGCTCTGCAGTGTAACCACCACATATGGGGGGGGGGGGGTTATATCAAGTATGTAGGTGATGGTTATTTGTATTCATTATGGATCCCCATTAGCCGCTGCCTTGGCAGATCTAATGTTACTGCTTGTATGAGTTACTTGATGTGGAATAGAGTGTTAGATCTGGTCCTCTAGGTTAATAACAGGAAATTACCCTACCCAGTGCTATGTTTATGATATAACTAATTATTATAATCATTCAATTATTTCCTTTATATACCAATGCCTTATTAATACATCTGCAGCAGGGCAATAAAGTCCAGGGGCCTCATTTATAAACCCTTCATACTTATAAAATAGACCCCAGAATGTGTGTGCACCAGTAGGGGTGCGTTGGTAAAATCACCAGGGAAGCCACTATCAGATAAAAGCCATATTACAACCTGTGTTGTGATAATTGCATTGTTTGCTCTGTAACCTGTTAGTTCATATGCCTTGACACAGTGATATATAGGCCTAAAGGCCGAGATAATAAGAAGACGCAGTGGCAGAATAAATTCAACCACATCTTTGTTTAATTATAAAACCGGAGAGCAACATCTGTCCAGTGAAGTCTACAAAACATATTGCTATGTAACAAACAGATGTCATTGGCGTTTCTCTACAAGTAGGGTGAGTCAACTTGTTTTTTCTACTAGCACGCACGCACCGACAGCATATGACCGACAGCATGGTTGTCACGGCATTCAAGAGAAGAAGATGAGGACCAAGGTGCAGTGTGGTGCGTGTTCATATTTAATTTAATAACCGAACACTAACACGAAAATGACAAAAGAATAACCGAAACAGTTCTGTCTGGTACAGATACGAAACAAAAAACAACTACCCACAAACACTGGTTGGAACAGGCTACCTAAGTATGGCTCCCAATCAGAGACAACGATAGACAGCTGCCTCTGATTGGGAACCACACCAGGCCAAACACATAGAAACAAAACAACATAGAAAACGAACATAGACTGCCCACCCTAATCACACCCTGGCCTAACCAAAATAGAGAATAAAAAGCCTCTCTATAGCCAGGGCGTGACAATGGTCAAGCAAGTTAATGTTGCCGACATTTTCAGACCACTAAACAACTATTGATTTAGAACCATGGAGAGTTACCACAAGTCACAAAGAAAACAGGAGCTGCCTCCACTATTCCAGCACCGTTTCAACTTCAACATTTCAACATCTAATCACCTATGCTTAGTCTAATGAAGTGATAACTAAAAGATACCCAAAACTATTTAGTCCGGTCAATGTAAGCTAAATATGTGGCTGTCCATGGTAGTGATTTCTGTGTGTGTGTGTTTGTGTGTGTGTTTGTGTGTTTGTGTGTGCGTGCGTGCAAGTAGAAAAAACAAGTTGACTCACCCTACTTGTAGAGAAACGCCAATGACATCCTCCTCTTTCATGTTGCCGAAACGGACTATCACTCTGTCATACAGTACATGCTTTTATTTTTGTTGTCCTAGGCTACCTGGCTAAAATACTTGCTCGCTAGACTAACTTCCTTTCATGGACAATAATACACCAGGCCAGCTAGTTAACATTAGCATACTACATCTAGCTACATGTTGAACTTCCATCCTCTCAAGCCAGGGCTGTTAAGAGCCTCCTTAAAGGAGGGAGGTGCAGGAATCAGGAGCAGGAGAACAAGGAAGTCCCAGTGGCACAATCGTTTATTTAAGACGTCCCAGCTCAGCAACAACATGGGGGAGAATACTCCCAAACGAGGTCGCCACCCACAGGGAAATAAACGTTACACGGGGAGGAGAAACCTCTACTCCTAAACACATACCAAACGGTACAAACTGCATGTAAGAAGAAAACCCCGTGGTGCAGACACGCACCCCTAACAAAGATACCACAGCAAACATTCCCGCACAAAGACTAGCAGGCAGCGGAGGTAAATAAACCCCCCGAAATCAACTAATAGGACACAGGTGAAACAATACAGACAGACACAAACGAAAAGGAAAAAAAAAATGGATCGGTGGCAGCTAGTAGGCCGGCGACGACGACCGAACAGGGAGAGGAGCCACCTTCAGTGGAAGTCGTGACAGTAACCCCCCCCCCCCCCGACGCGCGGCTCCCGCAGTACGCCGACGCCGGCCTCGAGGACGACCTGGAGGACAAGGCACAGGGCGATCCGGATGGAGGCGGTGAAACTGACTCAGCGGAGATGAATCCAAGACGTCCTCCACCGGCACCCAGCATCTCTCCTCCGGACCGTACCCCTCCCAATCCACGAGGTACTGCAGGCCCCTCACCCGACGCCTGGAATCCAGTATGGATCGTACTGTGTACGCCGGGGCCCCCTCGATGTCCAGGGGGGGCTGAGGGACCTTCCGCACCTCAGCTCCTTGAAGCGGACCAGCTACCACCGGCCTGAGGAGAGACACATGAAACGAGGGGTTAATACGGTAATAAGGGGGAGCTGTAACCTATAACACACCTTGACTGAGGGGCAGCTCATGACTGAAGGGCAGCTCATGACTGAAGGGCGGCTCATGACTGAAGGGCGGCTCATGACTGAAGGGCGGCTCATGACTGGAAGGCGGCTCATGACTGGCTGGCGACTCTGGCGGCTCTGGCGGCTCTTGACTGGCTGGCGGCTCTGGCGGCTCCTGACTGGCTGGCGGCTCTGGCGGCTCCTGACTGGCTGGCGGCTCTGGCGGCTCCTGACTGGCTGGCGGCTCTGGCGGCTCCTGACTGGCTGGCGGCTCTGGCGGCTCCTGACTGGCTGGCGGCTCTGGCGGCTCCTGACTGATGGACGGCTCTAGCGGCTCCTGACTGACGGGCGGCTCTAATGGCTCGGGACAGACGGGCGGCTCAGATGGCGCTGGGCAGACGGATGGCTCAGTTGGCGCTGGGCAGACGGATGGCTCAGACGGCGCTGGGCAGACGGATGGCTCAGACGGCGCTGGGCAGACGGATGGCTCAGACGGCGCTGGGCAGACGGATGGCTCAGACGGCGCTGGGCAGGCAGGCAGCTCAGACGGCGCTGGGCAGACGAGCAGTGCAGGCGGCGTTGAGCAGACGAGCAGTGCAGGCGGCGTTGGACAGACGGCCGACTCTGACCTGCTGAGGCGCACAGTAGGCCTGGTGCGTGATGCCGGAACTGGAGGTACTGGGCTGGAGACACGCACCACAGGGAGAGTGCGTGGAGGAGGAACAGGGCTCTGGAGACGCACTGGAAGCCTGGTGCGTGGTGTAGGCACTGGTGGTACTGGGCTGGGGCGGGAAGGTGGCGCCGGATATACCGGACCGTGCAGGCGTACTGGCTCCCTTGAGCACCGAGCCTGCCGAACCTTACCTGGTTGAATGCTCCCCGTAGCCCGTCCAGTGCGGGGAGGTGGAATAACCCGCACTGGGCTGTGTTGGCGAACCGGGGACACCATGCGTAAGGCTGGTGCCATGTACACCGGCCCGAGGAGACGTACTGGAGGCCAGATATGTTGAGTCGGCTTCATGACACTTGGCTCAATACTCAATCTAGCCCGGCCAGTGCGGGGAGGTGGAATAACCCGCACCGGGCTATGCACACGTACAGGAGACACCGTGCGCTCTTCCGCATAACACGGTGTCTGCCCGTACCCCCGCTCTCCACGGTAAGCATGGGAAGTGGGCGCAGGTTTCCTACCTGCCTTCGCCACACTACCCTTTAGCCTCCCCCCAAGAAATTTTTGGGATTTCTTCTCGGGTTTCCGTGCTAGCCGCGTACCTTCATAACGCCGGTTCCTCTCTCCGGTTGCCTCTGCTCTCCTAGCTGCCTCCAGCTGTTCCCATGGGAGGCGATCCTTTCCAACCTTAGCCCAGGGTCCTTTACCGTTCATAATTTCCTCCCATGTCCAGGAGTCCTGTGTAGTGGGCCGCTGCTGCTGCCTGTAGCCACGCTGCTTGGTCCGAGTTAGGTGGGTGGTTCTGTAACGGCAGTCTATTTCGTCCTCCTCATCGGACGAGGAGAGGCGAGAAGGATCGGAGGACCAATGTACAGCGTGGTAAGTTTCCATGATTTAATAACATGAAAACAATATACAATTACAAAATAACAAAACAAACTAACCGTCACAGTCCCGTGTGGCACAAACACTGACACAGAAAACAACCACCCACAAAATCCCAACACAAAACAAGCCACCTATATATGATTCTCAATCAGGGACAACGATTGACAGCTGCCTCTGATTGAGAACCATATTAGGCTGGACACAGAAACAGACAAACTAGACACACAACATAGAATGCCCACCCAGCTCACGTCCTGACCAACACTAAAACAAGCAAAACACATAAGCACTATCGTCAGGACGTGACACTTACAATATTCAATGATTACATTTCTCTAAAACAGGTTATAGGCTTTATGTGCACCACCGAGTTAGAACAGTAGGCAAAATTTAAGAGGTGAAAATATACCAAATTATTAGGGTGAGGGACATTGAATGCCATTTGGGTCTTTGCGTGTCAAAAAAGATACACGTCATAAAATACTATTTGACGCGTTAAATTAGCTTTAATTTTACATGTCAAATAACACAATTCTATTATAGAATGTTTTGTGCGCTGAAGTTGCACGTGCAAGCCAACCACCACCACTACTATCAGTAGCACTGCACTATCAAAGCTGTACAAAAAAGTAGCCAAACAAGCACACCCCTGACCACGAACGATGTGTTTACAATACTATGTTGGTGAAAATAGACCAAATTATTAGGGTGAGGCACATGGGCTACTAACAGCGTACTACACAACATACACTTAGTATTACTTTCTTAGCTACAGTATACATTTCTCCCTTGCATATTACATCATTTATGCAGCAGCATACAAGACATTTTCGGACTCACCTTGTGAAGGTGGCACAGCGGTCCTTTGTGGGCAAATTTTGTCATCAAAGTCTGGCATTCTCTGGATTTTTGGTGGGAACACAGCCACTCCATTGAATAGCAGGCTAATGTTAGTGGTTTCTTTTCAACGCTTGCAGTTAGCCTCTGATTCCTTCCAAATGACTCTGCTGGGCCGTGCTCCTATTTTCTGCTGGCCTGCCTCACCACCACAGAAAGCACTGAGCTAGGCTGAAACACCTGCATATTGGAGCTGCCTTACTCAAGGAATAGCAGGCTAATGTTAGTCTCAAGAAAGCAAAAAAGAAACCATGTTTGTATGCGGCTTTATTAACTCAATCCTATCTTTTTTTTTTACATTGTTCGCAAACTGAAATGTGACACGTATTAATGCCAAAATAACATGCAAAACAGGCAAGCCCCCCCCCCTTCCCCCAAAAAGCATGAAGATTGTTGTGATGATGACTGTACATCTCTACTGCTGCAGGGAATATCTTTTACAAATGCAATACACTGACACCTGGTGGAAATGCACATGATCACATCTGTCCACAGGAACATTGGTTCTACGTAACATAATGTGCAGGATTCACATCATCTGTCCACAGGAACATTGGTTCCACGTAACTGATATCATCTGTCCACAGCAACATTGGTTCTACGTAACATACTGTGCAGGATTCATACAGTAAGTGCTGATATTTACAGCAACAGAAGACGATCTACAGTAAAGGACCTATTCAGCCAGGTGTCAGTAACCAATCAATGGAACTATATAAAGTTGAAGTGTATCAGCTGTAAAAAAATAGGGGCATTACAGTAATCAAGATATACAGTAAATGGATATACTGTACAATTGTAAATCCAGGGCTGGTGAAATACTATTTAACCCCTAGTGATAGAAAAAGGTATCTAATGCCCTGTTGTCATTGGTGCCAGAGGTCAGGGGTTAGAATGTGTGAGCTGGAGGGTTGAGTAAAGGCCATTGTCTCTCCTTGTGAGCGTGCAGTAGAGCTCAATGTCCTGTTGCTCCTCCTACAAAGACATTAACAATATGTCACCATATTACACTGTAAAATGTCATATGGAGCTGTGGAAATATGTTGGCAAATTCAATTGAAAATGTGAAAGAGCATAGTCTGCAGATTCCTTACGAGTCCAAGTAACAGAGCAAGCAATAACAGCCCTGACAGTATTATGACTACAGGTAACAGAGCAAGCAATAACATCTCTGGCAGTATTATGACTACAGGTAACAGAGCAAGCAATAACAGCCCTGACAGTATTATGACTACAGGTAACAGAGCAAGCAATAACAGCCCTGACAGTATTATGACTACAGGTAACAGCAAGCAATAACAGCCCTGACAGTATTATGACTACAGGTAACAGAGGAAGCAAGAACAGCCCTGACAGAAAAGACAGTGTTGTTGCATCACCTCTTTAAAGGTGTACACCGCTTTCTGCTGTGTTTTCCCGCTGTGCAAAAGAAGAGAAGACCAGTGAATGAACGTAACATAACATGGTTTTACACAGCTGATGCTTTTGGAGCAAAGTGTTTGTGCGTGGCTGCATGCATGTTTTTTTTCTGACACTCATTTTTGACAAGGCAGGAAGTGAGAACCCTCAACAGTTCAGTTATTAGTGACCTACAATAACCTTATCGAGTCAGACTCGAATGTAGGTCAAGTAGCCTATTTCATACCCTCATGTATTTCATATGACCTCAGTTAGATCTGTTCATGCTCTCCTGCCAGATCTTTGTCTCACTCATAGTCACAACATTGATATTTAGTTGGCAAGAGAGCACAAACCAATACTGCACTTACAGTGTATTATTACAGTACCATAACAAAGGAATTGATTCATTAAATGACCAAATATGTAAAATACCCATCAACTTTTCTTTTAACAAGCTAATAAGAATATCTTACCTGAGATGACATTTCCTCATGATTATTCCAACAAGGACCACGACAGCTACAAATCCTGCAAAGGCTGTTATTATCATGAAATAGAAATAAAGGTTGTTTGAGACATGTGATCCTGAAAAAGAAAAGAGAAGAAGTCATTATGATCCTATATGGCTTGTTTCTCTTCCTGCACTCTGGTCATTTACATTGTTGACAGATGCTCAGTTTGAACACTATTTTTATTACAATCCAGTTCACTTGGACTGAGATGGTAGAATTTACTAAATGAGACCAAACATTCACAGATCAAGCTAAATGTGACACGCAAACCAAACACTTACCATTGACAGAAATATTGAGATGCAAAAAATGTGTTTCTCCATGATGTACACACTCACAGGTGTAGATCCCTTCATCAGATGGTTGTATGTTGGTGATGTGTAGAAACACTCTGTCACTCTCTGTCTGCAGTGTGACTCTGGGGTCACAAGTGCTGGTTGTACCATTTTGGTCAAACCGAAGAGACACTTGACACTCATTCCCACCACTTATCACTCTATCTAACTTGCATATTACATACGTCATGTCATGGATGGTTTGCTTTGGACAGGCTAGAGTGCCCAAATCTGCTCCTCTTTCCAATGTTTTCACTTGAATCTCTGTAAACATGAAGGAAAATGGTTTGAGCATATTGTTTAATTTAAAATGTTTGTTTTGCATTGACTAGCATTACATTTGCAATGCACAGTTGGTTGCATTAGAGAAAGGTGTATAACAAAAAAGAATAATTACACATTTATAAATTAAGAGAATATTCGGACACAAATGTTGCTTCTTATCTAAATTCAGTTCAGATTGTGCTGAGTGGAACTCCTGTTGTTATACGAGGTAATGCTAATGCCATTAACATTTCACAAATTCCTTTTTCAGTGTTGTACAAACTATACATGCATGCTGTGTGTTTGAGAAAAGGACAAATTTTACCTTGAAAGGCTGTGCACACACCCCACACCAGCAGAAGCAGAGAAAGCCTGAATGCTCGTCTTCCACACATAATGACCAACTGCAGAATCAAACGTTAGTCCAACATTTTCTGCTCAGACTGACAGCAGAACAAAAGTCAAACCAAAGCAAACCAAAGTGATGGTCCTTTGACAGGTTGAAACAGTTACATGATCTGGTGCTGGCAGAGAGGAGGAAGTGGTGCTGTGTAAATGTATTCTATCTTCTATGGGTGACTTTCACAATGACAACACATCTCTTGGGCTGTGTCTAGGAGCTATGCGGTACAACCACCACATATAATAATAAACTCTGTATCAAGAGGTCCACTTCCTGCTCCAGCAACAATGATAGATGATAGACACCACCACAAGACTGAGGAGGGTTTATATCAAGTGTATGTAAGTGATGGTTATTTGTATATGTATTTATTATGGATCCCCTTGGCAGCAGCTACTCTTCCTGGGGTCCAGCAAAATTAAAGCAGTTTATACAATTTTAAAAACATTACAATACATTCAGACTGTGTCCTCAGGCCCCTACTCCACCACTACCACATATATACAGTACAAAGTCCATGTGTACGTGTGTATATAGTGCGCATGCTATCGTGTGTGTGTTGCTTCACAGTCCCTGCTGTTCGATTAGGTGTTTTTTTTATATCTAATGTTACTGCTTGCATGAGTTACTTGATGTGCAATAGAGTGTTAGATCGGGTCCTCCAGGTTAATAACAGGAAATGAACCTACCCAGTGCTATGTTTATGATATAACATTATAATCATTAAATTATTACCTTTATATACCAAGGCCTTATTAATACATCTGCAGCAGGGCAATAACGTCCAGGGGCGTCATTTATAAAAATGGACTGTGCTCCAGTAGGGGTGCGTGGGTAAAATCACCTATGTGCTGTGATAATTGAGTTGTTTGCGCTATAACCTGTTAGTTCATATGCCTTGCCACTGTGATATATAGGCCTAAAGGCTGAAACAATAAGAGGACAATGGCAGAATGATTTCAACCACACCTTTGTTTAATTACTCAACTAGAGAGCAACATCTGTCCGGTGAAGTCTACAAAACATTGAATATAATGAACAGTTATATAACCGACAGCATGGCCAAGCAAAGTAATGTTTCCAACATTTTCAGACTACTAAACAACTATTGATTTAGAACCATGGAGAGTAACCTCAAGTCACAAAGAAAACAGCAGCTGCCTCCACTATTCCAGCACCATTTCAACTTCAACATTTCAACATCTAATCACCTATGCTTAGTCTAATACAGTGAAAACTAAAAGATACCCACAACGATTTAATCCAATCAACGTAAGTGTTACGTTCCCCAGTTTCTGTGTTGTTGTTTTGTTTGTATGTGTGTGTTTCAGGATGGCTTCCTGGATTCCTCTAAGCAGCTGATTGGTCGGCCCCATTGATTGGAGCTGACCCCGCCCTCTCGTCAGAAACAGCTGTCTTCAATTACCAACTCCTTCTGAAGCTAGAAAAAGCCAGTGTTCTGTTTCTCAGAAGAGAGCTGAGGGGTATATCCTATGTTGGTTGTTGCTGAGAGAGAGAGAGAGAGAGAGAGAGAGAGAGAGAGAGAGAGAGAGAGAGAGAGAGAGAGAGAGAGAGAGAGAGAGAGAGAGAGAGAGAGAGAGAGAGAGAGAGAGAGAGAGAGAGAGAGAGAGAGAGAGAGAGAGAGAGAGAGAGAGAGAGAGAGAGAGAGAGAGAGAGAGAGAGAGAGAGAGAGAGAGAGAGAGAGAGAGAGAGAGAGAGAGAGAGAGAGAGTGTCTGTCTATATCCCCCCACTAGAATCCCCATACTTTAATAAAGACAGCTTCTCCATCCTGGAGGGGGAAATCAATCATTTCCAGGCCCAGGGACATGTATTAGTCTGTGGCGACCTAAATGCCAGAACTGGACAAGAACCTGACACCCTCAGCACACAGGGGGACAAACACCTGCCTGCAGGTGACAGCATTCCCTCCCCTATATGCCCCCCTAGGCACAACTATGACAACATAACCAACAAAAACGGGTCACAACTCCTGCAGCTCTGTCGCACGCTGGGTATGTACATAGTCAATGGTAGGCTTCGAGGGGACTCCTATGGTAGGTTCACCTATAGCTCATCTCTTGGCAGTAGCACTGTAGACTGGTAGGCTTCGAGGGGACTCCTATGGTAGGTTCACCTATAGCTCATCTCTTGGCAGTAGCACTGTAGACTACTTTATCACTGACCTCAACCCAGAGTCTCTCAGAGCGTTCACAGTCAGCCCACTGACACCCCTATCAGACCACAGCAAAATCACAGTCTACTTGAACAGAGCAATACTCAATCATGAGGCATCAAAGCCAAAGGAACTGAGTAACATTAAGAAATGCTATAGATGGAAGGAATGCAGTTTGGAAACCTACCAAAAAACAATTAGGCAACAGCAAATTCAATCCCTTTTAGACAACTTCCTGGGTAAAATGTTCCACTGCAATAGTGAAGGTGTAAACTTGGCAGTAGAAAATCTTAACAGTATATTTGACCTCTCAGCTTCCCTATCAAATCTAAAAATCTCAAATAGAAAACCGAAGAAAATGAACAACAATGACAAATGGTTTGATAAAGAATGCAAAAATCTAAGAAATAAATTGAGAAACCTGTCCAACCAAAAACATAGAGACCCGGAAAACCTGAGTCTACACCTTCACTATGGTGAATCACTAAAACAATACAGAAATACACTACGGAAAAAGAAGGAACAGCACGTCAGAAATCAGCTCAATGTAATTGAAGACTCCATAGACTCTAACCAATTCTGGGAAAATTGGAAAACACTAAACAAACAACAACACGAAGAATTATCTATCCAAAATGGAGATGTATGGGTAAACCACTTCTCCAATCTTTTTGGCTCTATAACAAAGAATAAAGAGCAAAAACATATACATGATCAAATACAAATCCTAGAATCAACTATTAAAGACTACCAGAACCCACTGGATTCTCCAATTACCTTGAATGAGTTACAGGACAAAATAAAAACCCTCCAACCCAAAAAGGCCTGTGGTGTTGATGGTATCCTTAATGAAATGATCAAATATACAGACAACAAATTCCAATTGGCTATACTAAAACTCTTTAACATCGTCCTTAGCTCTGGCATCTTCCCCAATATTTGGAACCAAGGACTGATCACCCCAATCCACAAAAGTGGAGACAAATTTGACCCCAATAACTACCGTGGAATATGCGTCAACAGTAACCTTGGGAAAATCCTCTGCATTATCATTAACAGCAGACTCGGACATTTCCTCAATGAAAACAATGTACTGAGCAAATGTCAAATTGGCTTTTTACCAAATTACCGTACAACAGACCATGTATTCACCCTACACACCCTAATTGACAACCAAACAAACCAAAACAAAGGCAAAGTCTTCTCATGCTTTGTTGATTTCAAAAAAGCCTTCGACTCAATTTGGCATGAGGGTCTGCTATACAAATTGATGGAAAGTGGTGTTGGGGGTAAAATATACGACATTATTAAATCCATGTACACAAACAACAAGTGTGCGGTTAAAATTGGCAAAAAACACACACATTTCTTCACACAGGGTCGTGGGGTGAGACAGGGATGCAGCTTAAGCACCACCCTCTTTAACATATATATCAACGAATTGGCGCGGGCACTAGAACAGTCTGCAGCACCCGGTCTCACCCTACTAGAATCCGAAGTCAAATGTCTACTGTTTGCTGATGATCTGGTGCTTCTGTCACCAACCAAGGAGTGCCTACAGCAGCACCTAGATCTTCTGCACAGATTCTGTCAGACCTGGGCCCTGACAGTAAATCTCAGTAAGACCAAAATAATGGTGTTCCAAAAAAGGTCCAGTCACCAGGACCACAAATTCCATCTAGACACCGTTGCCCTAGAGCACACAAAAAACTATACATACCTCGGCCTAAACATCAGCACCACAGGTAACTTCCACAAAGCTGTGAACGATCTGAGAGACAAGGCAAGAAGGGCCTTCTATGCCATCAAAAGGAACATAAATTTCAACATACCAATTAGGATCTGGCTAAAAATACTTGAATCAGTCATAGAGCCCATTGCCCTTTATGGTTGTGAGGTCTGGGGTCCACTCACAACCAAGATTTCACAAAATGGGACAAACACCAAATTGAGACTCTGCATGCAGAATTCTGCAAAAATATCCTCCGTGTACAACGTAGAACACCAAATAATGCATGCAGAGCAGAATTAGGCCGATACCCACTAATTATCAAAATCCAGAAAAGAGCCGTTAAATTCTACAACCACCTAAAAGGAAGCGATTCCCAAACCTTCCATAACAAAGCCATCACCTACAGAGAGATGAACCTGGAGAAGAGTCCCCTAAGCAAGCTGGTCCTAGGGCTCTGTTCACAAACACAAACACACCCCACAGAGCCCCAGGACAACAGCACAATTAGACCCAACCAAATCATGAGAAAACAAAAATATAATTACTTGACACATTGGAAAGAATTAACAAAAAAACAGAGCAAACTAGAATGCTATTTGGCCCTAAACAGAGAGTGCACAGTGGCAGATAATCTGACCACTGTGACTGACCCAACATTAAGGAAAGCGTTGACTTTGTACAGACTCAGTGAGCATAGCCTTGCTATTGAGAAAGGCCGCCGTAGGCAGACATGGCTCTCAAGAGAAGACAGGCTATGTGCACACTGCCCACAAAATGAGGTGGAAACTGAGCTGCACTTCCTAACCTCCTGCCCAATGTATGACCATATTAGAGAGACATATTTCCCTCAGATTACACAGATCCACAAAGAATTTGAAAACAAATCCAATTTTGATAAACTCCCATATCTACTGGGAGAAATTCCACAGTGTATCATCACAGCAGCAAGATTTGTGACCTGTTGCCACAAGAAAAGGGCAACCAGTGAAGAACAAACACCATTGTAAATACAACCCATATTTATGCTTATTTATTTTAACTTGTGTGCTTTAACCATTTGTACATTGTTACAACACTGTATATATATAATATAACATTTGTAATGTCTTTATTGTTTTGAAACTTCTGTATGTGTAATGTTTACTGTTAATTTGTATTGTTTATTTCACTTTTGTATAATATCTACCTCACTTGCTTTGGCAATGTTAACACATGTTTCCCATGCCAATAAAGCCCCTTGAATTGAATTGAATTGAATTGAATTGAATTGAATTGAGAGAGAGAGAGAGAGAGAGAGAGAGAGAGAGAGAGAGAGAGAGAGAGAGAGAGAGAGAGAGAGAGAGAGAGAGAGAGAGAGATACACACACTGACACCTGGAGAAAATGCACATGATCACATCTGTCCACAGGAACATTGATTCTAGTAACATAATGTGCAGCATTCATTCATTAAGTGCTGATATTTACAGCAACAGAAGACGATCTACAGTAAAGGACCTATTCAGCCAGGTGTCAGTAACCAATCAAAAGAACTATATAAAGTCAGTGTATCAGCTGTAAAAATAGGGGCATTACAGTAATCAAGATATACAGTAAATGGATATATTGTACAGTTGTATATCCAGGACAGGTGAAATACTATTTAACCCCTTGTGATTTAAAAAGTTGTCTAATGCTCTGTTGTCATTGGTCAACGCTGTCAGGGGTTACAGTGTGGCAGCTGGAGGGTTGAGTAGAGCCCATTGTCTCTCCTTGTGAATGTGCTGTAGGGCTCCAAGTCCTGTTGCTCCTCCTACAAATACATTAACAATATGTCACCATATTACACTGTAAAATGTCATATGGGTTTGTGGAAATATTTTGAATGTTGTCAAATTCAATTCAAAATGTGAAAGGGCATAGTCTGCAGATGCCTTACAACAACATGTAACAGCAAGCAATATCAGCCCTGACAGTCTTACGACTCCAGCCCTGACAGTATTGATTACAGGTAACATCAAGAAATTACATCCCTGACAGACAAGAGAGTGTTGTTGCATCACCTCTTTAAAGGTGTACACCGCTTTCTGCTGTGTTCTCCCGCTGTGTAAAAGAAGAGAAGACCAGTGAATGAACGTAACATAACATGGTTTTACACAGCTGATGCTTTCTGGAACTAAATGTTTGTGTGTTTGTGCTTGGCTGAATGCATGTTTTTTTCCGACACTAATTTCTGACAAGGCAGGAAGTGAGAACCCTCAACAGTTCAGTTATTGGTGACTTACAATATAACCTTATCGAGTCAGACTCGAACGTAGGTCAAGTAGCCTATTTCATACCCTCATGTATTTCATATGACCTCAGTTAGATCTGTTCATGCTCTCTTGCCAGATCTTTGTCACTCACAGTCACACCATTGACATTTAGTTGGCAAGAGAGCACAAACATATATTGGACCTGTAGCCTACCGCATATTTCTGAGGCCCATAGTTCTCTATGTGAATTATAGATCAGATTGCTATTTGAGATTGAATTTACAGTATATTATTACAGTACCTCTATGACAAATTATTTGATTAATTAAAATACCAAATATGTCAAATACCCATCAACTTTTCATTTAACAAGCTAATAAGAATCTCTTACTTGAGATGACATTTCCTCGTGATTATTCCAACAAGGACCACGACAGCTACAAATCCTGCAAAGGCTGTTATTATCATGACATTGAAAGGACGTTGGAAAGAAAGTTTGTTTGAGACATGGGATCCTGAAAAATGAAAAGAGAAGAAGTCATTATGATCCTATATGGCTTGTTTCTCTTCCTGCACTCTGGTCATTTACATTGTTGACAGATGCTCAGTTTGAACACTATTTTTATTACAATCCAGTTCACTTGGACTGAGATGGTAGAGATGACTAAATGAGATCAAACATTCACAGTACAAGCTAAATGTGACACGCAAACCAAACACTTACCATTGACAGAAATATTGAGATGCAAAGAATGTGTTCCTCGATTATGTACACACTCACAGGTGTAGTTCCCTTCATCAGATGGTTGTATGTTGGTGATGTGTAGAACCACTCTGTCACTCTCTATCTGCAGTGTGACTCTGGGGTCACAAGTGAAGTCTGTACCATTTTGGTCAAACCGAAGAGACACTTGACACTCATTCCCACCACTTATCACTTTATCTATCTTACATATTACAAACATAATTTCATGAATGGTTTGGTTTGGACAGGCTAGAGTGCCCAAATCTGCTCCTGTTTCCAATGTTTTCACTTGAATCTCTGTAAAAATGAAGGGAAATGGTTTGTGAGTGTTTTGTTTCATCTAAAATATTTGTTTTGCATTGAATAGCATTACAATTGCAATGCACCGTTTGTTGCATAGGACAAAGGTGTTGTCTATGTATGTATGTATGTATGTATGTATGTATGTATGTATGTATGTATGTATGTATGTATGTATGTATGTATGTATGTATGGTATGTATGTATGTATGTATGTATGTATGTATGTATGTATGTATGTATGTATGTATGTATGTATGTATGTATGTATGTGTATATATATATACACATACACATATATATATGTGTATGTATATGTATATGTATATGTGTGTGTGTGTGTGTGTGTGTGTGTGTGTGTGTGTGTGTGTGTGTGTGTGTGTGTGTGTGTGTGTGTGTGTGTGTGTGTGTGTGTGTGTGTGTGTGTGTGTGTGTATTATATATATATAACATTTTGACACAGTTTCTGTTTCCATGAATGCAGTTCAGATTGTGCTGAGTGGAACTCCTGTTGTTATACGAGGTAATGCTAATGCCGTTAAAATTTAACAAATGAAACATGAGGACAGGACCTCTTTCCTTTTTCAGTGTTGTACAAACTGTACATGCGTGCTGTGTGTTTGAGAAAAGGACATCTTACCTTGAAAGGCTGTGTACACACTCCACACCAGCAGAAGCAGAGAAATCCTGAATGCTCGTCTTCCACACATAATGACCAACTGCAGAACCAAACGTTAGTCCAACATATTCTGCTCAGATCGACAGCAGAATAAAAGTCAAACTAAAGTGATGGTCATTTGACAGGTTTGAACCAGTTACATGATCTTGTGCTGTCTGAGGAGGAGGAAGTGTGCTGTGTAAATGTATTCTATCTTCTAAGTGTGACTTTCACAATGATAACACATCTCTTGGGCTGTGTCTAGGGGCTATCCAGTGCAACTACCATATACTGCGTAACAGGAAATACACATGTCAAGAGGTCCACTTCCTGCTCTAGAAACAATGATAGATTCTGACAGCACCCCAAGAATGAGGGGGGTCTATATCAAGTGTATGTAAGTGATGGTTATTTTTATTTGTATTCATTATATATCCCCATTAGCTGCTGCCTTGGCAGATCTAATGTTACTGCTTGTATGAGTTACTTGATGTGGAATAGAGTGTTAGATCTGGTCCTCCAAGGTTAATAACAGGAAATGAAACCTACCCAGTGCTCATGTTTATGATAAAACTAGTTATTATAATCTATCAATTATTTCCTTTTTATATACCAATGCCTTATTAATACATCTGCAGCAGGGCAATAAAGTCCAGAGCCTCATTTATAAACCCTTCGTACTTAGTAAAATAGAGCCCAGAATGTGTGTGCACCAGTAGGGGTGCAATGGTTAAAATCACCAGGGAGCCAATATCAGATAAAAGCCATATTACAACCTGTGTTGTGATAATTTCCATTGTTTTGCCCTGTAACCTGTTAGTTCATATGCCTTGACACCATGATATATAGGCCTAAAGGCCGAGATAATAAGAAGACGCGGTGGCAGAATAAATTCTACCACACCTTTGTTTAATTATAAAACCGGAGAGCAATATCTGTCCAGTGAAGTCTACAAAACAATATTGCATGTAACAAACAGTTATGTGACCTACAGCATTGTCAAGCAAGTTAATGTTGCTGACATTTCAGACTACTAAACAACTATTGATTTAGAACCATGGAGAGTTACAGCAAGTCACAAAGAAAAACAGGAGCTGACTCCACTATTCCAGCACCATTTCAACTTCAATATTTCAACATATAATCACCTATTCTTAGTCTAATACAATGATAACTGAAAAGATACCCAAAAACGATTTAGTCCAATCAATGTAAGCTAAATATGTGGCTGTCCATGGTACTGATTTCTCTGTGTGTGTGTGTGTGTGTGTGTGTGTGTGTGTGTGTGTGTGTGTGTGTGGTGTGTGTGTGTGTGTGTGTGTGTGTGTGTGTGTGTGTGTGTGTGTGTGTGCGTGTGTGCGTGTGTGCGGTGTGTGCGTGTGCAAGTAGAAAAAAACAAGTTGACTCACCCTACTTGTAGAGAAACGCCAATAACATCCTCCTCTTTCATGTTGCCGAAACGGTCTATCACTCTGTCATACAGTACACTCTTTTAGTTTTTGTTGTCCTAGGCTACCTGGCTAAAATACTTGCTCCGCTAGACTACTTCCTTTCATGACAATAATACACCAGGCCCAGCTATTTAACATTAGCATACTACATCTAGCTACATGTTGAACTTCCATCCTCTCAAGCCAGGGCTGTTAAGAGCCTCCTTAAAGGAGGGAGGTGCAGGAATCCGGAGCAGGAGAACAAGGAAGTCCCAGTGGCACAATCGTTTATTTAAGACGTCCCAGCTCAGCAACAACAGGGGGGAGATACTCCCAAACGAGGTCGCCACCCACAGGAAATAAACGTTCACACGGAGGAGAAACCTCTGCTCCTAAACACATACCAAACGGTACAAACTGCATGTAAGAAGAAAACCCCGTGTGCAGACACGCACCCCTAACACAAGATACCACAGCAAACATTCCCGCACAAAGACTAGCAGGCAGCGGAGGTAAATAAACCCCCCGAAATCAACTAATAGGACACAGGTGAAACAATACAGACAGACACAAACTAAAAGGAAAAATGGATCGGTGGCAGCTTAGTTAGGCCGGCGACGACGTACCGCCGAGCACCGCCCGAACAGGGAGAGGAGCCCCCTTCAGTGGAAGTCGTGACAGTAACCCCCCCCCTCGCGCGGCTCCCGCAGTGCGCCGACGCCGGCCTCGAGGACGACCCGGAGGACGAGGCACAGGGCGATCCGGATGGAGGCGGGTGAAACTCACTCAGCAGAGATTAATCCAATACGTCCTCCACCGGCACCCAGCATCCCTCCTCCAGACCGTACCCCTCCCAATCCACGAGGTACTGCAGGCCCCTCACCCGACGCCTGGAATCCAGTATGGATCGCACTGTGTACGCCGGGGCCCCCTCGATGTCCAGGGGGGGCTGAGGGACCTTCCGCACCTCAGCTCCTTGAAGCGGACCAGCTACCACCGGCCTGAGGAGAGACACATGAAACGAGGGGTTAATACGGTAATAAGGGGGAGCTGTAACCTATAACACACCTCGTTTATTCTCCTCGGGGCTTTAAATGGCCCCACAAACCGCAGACCCAGCTTCTGGCAGGGCAGGCGGAGGAGCAGGTTCACTCCCCAATGAGCGGCGTTGTGGCACTAAGTGATGGTTGTATGGGGACTTTGTTTATGGCTCTATCTCTTCCTAAGTGTCAAAGGAACTCAACCGAAAAGGAATGAAAGCATAAACAAAAGATATACAAAATATAGTTCTCACACAAAAATCATCTAATTGGACTGTATTCTATATACGTCCAATGTCCTGGCAAAATGACTATCATGGCATTGTCTCTAATGCCATATCTAGGGTTTTCCTACTTGGTGTGTTGCTTAGGCACTATCCTAAGTTGATAACTATATGATAAGTCTACAGCTGTAAGGCACTAGTTTTGGGTAGTCTACAGGGATGACCTATGGACTTCCGGGAAGAAAACTGATGAGTACTGTAGCCGAGTCAAAGGCCTCAAAGTAAATGTTCAACTTTACTAAGGCTGGTATTTTGCTCGAACCCTTAAGTGATCCTAGCAAAAATCCTAATTGGATGTTCCGTTGTGCATGTGCGTTTATGCTTACACAAGCGTGCATGTCAAGGGAAGAAAACCAAGTATCCTGGCAGATTACAACTTGTTCAGAATGAGTCTGACGTAGTCAGGTAATTTTCAGGTCAATGCCTGGAGGTCAGTCAGAATTGGTGTCGAGGGAATCTGTAGTGGTTTTACTACAAGTCACTGTGTCTTCCACTATTGTAGTGGCGATAGGTATGAAGAAGTCTATTTCATAGCTATGTTATCCACGGAGGAGCTAACCTCACGACGGAAGTACTCTTTAAGTATTGGACCAGTCGTACGTGGTTGTACGCAATTGTATCTAACATAAATCAACTCACAACCAGCTAATTATTAAAATCATGTGTGCTAGATTAGAGTTGGATTGAAAATCTATAGCACGGTAGCTCTCCAGGAACAGGGTTGGAGATTCCTGCAATATATAGTATTGTAATGTAGTACTCATAATGGCCAAAAGGGGGAGGAGAGAACTAGTCTATAATCTAGTCTAGGTACAGTAGGAGGAAGTTATGAATGAAGGGGCTTTTAAACTGACAGCAGTATGGGTTAGTAACTGACTGCAGTATGGGTTAGTAACTGACTGCAGTATGGGTTAGTAACTGACTGCAGTATGGGTTAGTAACTGACTGCAGTATGGGTTAGTAACTGACTGCAGTATGGGTTAGTAACCGACTGCAGTATGGGTTAGTAACTGACAGCAGTATGGGTTAGTAACTGACTGCGGTATGGGTTAGTAACTGACTGCAGTATGGGTTAGTAACTGACTGCAGTATGGGTTAGTAACTGACTGCAGTATGGGTTAGTAACTGACTGCAGTATGGGTTAGTAACTGACTGCAGTATGGGTAAGTAACTGACTGCAGTATGGGTTAGTAACTGACTGCAGTATGGGTTAGTAACTGACTGCAGTATGGGTTAGTAACTGACTGCAGTATGGGTTAGTAACTGACTGCAGTATGGGTTAGTGACTGACTGCAGAATGGGTTAGTAACTGACAGCAGTATGGGTTAGTAACTGACTGCAGTATGGATTAGTAACTGACTGCAGTATGGGTTAGTAACTGAATGCAGTATGGGTTATTAACTGACTGCAGTATGGGTTAGTAACTGACTGCAGTATGGGTTAGCAACTGACTGCAGTATGGGTTAGTAACTGACTGCAGTATGGGTTAGTAACTGACTGCAGTATGGGTTAGTAACTGACTGCAGTATGGGTAAGTAACTGACAGCAGTATGAGTTAGTAACTGACAGCAGTATGGGTTAGTAACTGACTGCAGTATGGTTAATAACTGACAGCAGTATGGGTTAGTAACTGACTGCGGTATGGGTTAGTAACTGACTGCGGTATGGGTTAGTAACTGACTGCAGTATGGGTTAGTAACTGAATGCAGTATAGGTTAGTAACTGACTGCAGTATGGGTTAGTAACTGACTGCAGTATGGGTTAGTAACTGACTGCAGTATGGGTTAGTAACTGACAGCAGTATGGGTTAGTAACTGACTGCAGTATGGGTTAGTAACTGACTGCAGTATGGGTTAGTAACTGACAGCAGTATGGGTTAGTAACTGACTGCAGTATGGGTTAGTAACTGACTGCGGTATGGGTTAGTAACTGACTGCAGTATGGGTTAGTAACTGACTGCAGTATGGGTTAGTAACCGACTGCAGTATGGGTTAGTAACTGACAGCAGTATGGTATGGGTTAGTAACTGACTGCGGTATGGGTTAGTAACTGACTGCAGTATGGGTTAGTAACTGAATGCAGTATAGGTTAGTAACTGACTGCAGTATGGGTTAGTAACTGACTGCAGTATGGGTTAGTAACTGACTGCAGTATGGGTTAGTAACTGACAGCAGTATGGGTTAGTAACTGACTGCAGTATGGGTTAGTAACTGACTGCAGTATGGGTTAGTAACTGACAGCAGTATGGGTTAGTAACTGACTGCAGTATGGGTTAGTAACTGACTGCGGTATGGGTTAGTAACTGACTGCGGTATGGGTTAGTAACTGACTGCGGTATGGGTTAGTAACTGACTGCAGTATGGGTTAGTAACTGACAGCAGTATGGGTTAGTAACTGACTGCAGTATGGGTTAGTAACTGACTGCGGTATGGGTTAGTAACTGACTGCAGTATGGGTTAGTAACTGACAGCAGTATGGGTTAGTAACTGACTGCAGTATGGGTTAGTAACTGACTGCGGTATGGGTTAGTAACTGACTGCGGTATGGGTTAGTAACTGACTGCAGTATGGGTAAGTAACTGACTGCAGTATGGGTTAGTAACTGACTGCAGTATGGGTTAGTAACTGACTGCAGTATGGGTTAGTAACTGACTGCAGTATGGGTTAGTAACTGACTGCAGTATGGGTTAGTAACTGACTGCAGTATGGGTTAGTAACTGACAGCAGTATGGGTTAGTAACTGACAGCAGTATGGGTTAGTAACTGACAGCAGTATGGGTTAGTAACTGACAGCGGTATTGGTTAGTAACTGACAGCAGTATGGTTAGTAACTGACTGCAGTATGGGTTAGTAACTGACAGCAGTATGGGTTCATGTATTGAATTATTAAAGTAACATCAACTACAGAATGTGTTGACATCAGTGAATATAAGGAACTATGGCTACAGATCAATCCTCTTTGTTCACTGATTAAATCATAGTTTTTTAGACAGTGACTTTTACTACACTCTACAGTTTATACAATGACTCTCAATTCACTATACAGTTTATACAATGCCTCACTTCACTGTACAGTTTATACAATGACTCACTTCACGATACAGTTTTGCAGTGAATTTCACTACGTTGTACAGTTTATGCAGTGACTTTCACTTCACTGTACAGTTTGTACAGTGACTCGCTACACTACAGTTTATACAATGACTCGCTACACTGTACAGTTTATACAGTGACTTTCACTACACTGTACAGTTTATACAGTGCCTTTCAATACTCTATACATGCATTTCACTACATTACATTCATCATTTAACTTTAATTTAGCCTATAGCAGGGGTGTCAAACTCATTACATGGAGGGCAGGGTGTCTGCAGGTTTTTGGTTTTTACTTTCAATTAAGACAGACAACCAGGTGAGGCGAGTTCCTTACTAATTAGTGACCTTAATTCATAAAATCTAGTGCGAGGGTGGAGTGAAATCCCGCAGACACTCGGCCCTCCGTGGAATGAGTTTGACACGTGGACTATAGCTATATATAGCCTATACCTATATAAATAAAATCATGAATGTAGTGAAATACAGGTTTGAACTGCTGTAAAAAGCACTACATTTCATAAAGAAAAGCAATAGTATCAGCAATATTGTGTACATTCAGAAAACAATTCTGACAAATGCAGTATATCATGCATAAGACTAATTAGCTCACCTTTAGAAATGACTAGACTATTAGCAGAATAAACAGGTAGCTTTCGTGTGCAGAAGACCTGGTGAAAATGTGAGTTCTCTTATAGAAAGGGAATTTTAATTTCCCTCTGTGTCCAACCAACATGAGGTTTAATCACATTTGGCCCCTTCCCATACACCAGGCTAAAAGTAACTTCAGCTGGTGAGATTTTAAATATATATTCTTATGTTTTTTTCCAGAGTGTGTAAGCCAATGTCAGAACCATTGTTTTACCAGTTTTAGTTGAGAAGGTTAAAGGCACTATTCTCAGGTCATAAAACTGAAAGGAGCCGAAATATTACACACACATAGCCAAGGGAGCCTGGCGCAGAGCTATAACAACCTACCCCTGATATGGTGATATTACTGTAAACAAGGAGGAACTATAACAACCTACCCCTGATTTTAAATGGCGATATTACTGTAAACAGAGCTTTAAGAACCTTCCCCTGATTGTAAATTCTGATGTTTCTGTGAACAAGGTGACAATGGGCAGTTTTTTTTTTTAATACAGCGTAGTTTTATATCAAACAGGTGGTAACACAATCCATATAAAGAATGTTTAATATTCAAAAACATTTTACAGATCAAGCGAGAATAATAGCCTGATTTATAAACAGTGTCAAATCAAGTGGAAATTGGAATCGAACACAACAAGCAACATACAAAATCTAAATAAATAGGAACTCAAACATGAGGATAAAACAAACAATCAAAGAGCAAACATTATCATTATTACATTCTAAGGTCTCCAATACATTCACACATTACACTGACATAACATGAAGAAAAACAAAACTATCTGTAGTTCCATAGATTTATAATAACAATACACTGTAAACTTAACTTGAACAAAAGTGCAACAAGGTCAATCATATTGAAATGGGTTGAAACAAATTACTAGGTTATTTAGAACAGAAAATAAATAGATAAATCTATTCTACTTGGTGTATGTTATCATAAAGTACATTCAAACAGTAGGTGGTGCTGTCCTAATAGATGAGGTAACCTAGCCTGACGACTCAAACTAAATTCTTCCACTGCTTTGTCCTTCACTACATACTTTAGTCTGGATATGGTGAGGGTTATTATTGAAGGCGTTCGTGGTGACGAGGGGCACGATGGGCGTTGTACAAAACAATGTCTTCAGCGATTGGATTGTCTCTAACCAATCAGAGTAAAAGCCAATGATGAATTTTCAAACCTCTGTTTTACCCACGTGTGTTCTAGCTCTGACTCAACCCATCGTTACCGGACAAATCAGATGGCCCCGAATGTGTTGGCATTCGGTGAAATGTTGGGGAGGTACTCAAATCCAGACTCATTGCAAAGAAGAAACTGACATCCTTGGGCGTAACGTTTGGCCGGAGCAAGGAGTTTGGGTAGCCAGGCAACAGGTAACCTACCTCATATCACAACACTCACCTACAAGAGGTCATCAATCTCTCAAACCTAAAAGTGCCATTTCAGTACCTCTAAACAGCATTAACCATATCATGGCTTGTATAATGCATGTGTTAATTAGCTTATTTATAACTGTGTAAGAATGACTCAACAAAATTCAACATCCAGTCTCAGTAACAACAGGTGCTCCAGTCCTCAACAAAAACAGCTGTCATCTACAGTGCATATAAGCACGGTCAGCAACAACAGACAGATGTTTACACAATGCTCCTAAGGGTCCTGCTCGTCTGCTGTGGTTGCCAACGCTGCTTGCCTGCAACCTGCCAGATAGAATGTGAAGGTTACTATACTGTACTACAGTGAATCTGAAAGGACGTTATCCATAAACATTCCTGAGCTCTAAGGCATGCGTTGCTCACAGTTTGTCTGATAAAAACCAGAACCATATATAGAGTTGATGACTCAATTCATTCCATTTGTCTTACTACGAATATTAAAATAAAGATATTAGATATTACAGATAATCTTGTGCGGACTCACCTTTTTTCTTTTGAAGCTCGACACAGCCAAAGATGACTAAAAGGGAAATGATTAGGAATACTGGAATGGCAACAGCCCACGGGGATGTCCTCTTGTCACCTGGAAGGTGAAACATGAAATTCCAGTGAGCATATGTTTGGAGACACCATTTCCTCCAAAGAGAAAGACAAGGAATTTTACACCCTTCCTTTTTAATGCATTCAGTTTGAATAACATGTTGACATCATGTTCTGTCCCATCTATCCAATCATATCATCCATCACGTAGCTTCCCTGAGGGGCTGGAAACTACCCAGAACTCAACACAACACTTGACTACAGTGTGATTTTAAAAGGGAGTGACTCGTGATGCTTTAGCATGGTAGTCAACATTAAACCCAACTGGTGAGATAACATTACCAACAGCGCTAATAGCATCACAACATTAGCCTCTTGGAACCAGCCTGAAATCGCTGCGTTCTGTTTTCAGGAACAGCATGTGCTATTGCACGATGACGCTGGTCACAAGGCTATCACAACATGCCCCTGGGGATGATGTAGCTGTTAAATAGAACGCCAAATTCATGTATCCAAATGTAAATGTTTATTATTAATATATCATGAATTTGGCATGCTGTTTATAGAGCTAGGGACGATGTTTTCTCAATGTTGTTTTCAGGTTGAACCATTCTGACACGCTAAAAGAGTATGGTTTAGAAGTATATAATACGTCAACATCACGTACCCTCTTCAACCTCCCTCTCTCCAGGGAGAATAGGAAGCAGGACCCGCTCGTGTCTCTGTGTCCTCATCCCATTGTTTATGATACAGTCCACGTATCCCCCTGAGCCTGGCAACAGTTGGAGGGTGATGTTGCTATTGGCTGTGACAGTTTGGTCTTTGTTAATGACAGTCCAGTTGTTAGGTGTCTTTATGAGTGCTGCTGCAGAAATGTTCCATTGGATCCAAGGTGCTGGTTTACCTGTGGCAGAGCAGCTGACCACAACTTCCATGTCTGCTTTAGGTTCAGTGCTGGGGACTTTTTGCATTGTGGCTCTCACTTCAGATACACCTTTGAATAGATGAAACAGGGAATATTAGATCATATTGAGTTTATTTATTTACCAGACAGATCAATTAAGAAGAGCTTTCAAAATATGTATCATGTTTTCATATATGGGTTGACACCAGCAAATGTCCCTTATTAATGCATGCAGAGTTCATGGTCACTAAAAAAAAAAATAATCTGTCAGTGATGTAACAATGCCAATATGGCGATTTATACTTGCAGTTAGCTGGTGTTCTAAAGCATAGTGTTTTTATTCCCCTAATAAAACCCTTTACACGGCCATACTGTATTATTCAGATATATCACTCCTTAGCAAATGTCCTGCAATAAAGGGTGACTAAAGTATTATGCTATATTTGGCAACGCACCAGATGTAAGGACCTTTATATTACCTGTATTGGTGGTTTTGCTTAAAACTGTATTAGTGAAGCATCTACAGTACATTCGTAAAGTACTCAAACCGCTTCCCTTTTTCCACATTCAGTTACGTTACAGACTTATTCTAAAATTGATTAAATAAATACAAATTCCTCAATCTACCCCATAATGACAAAGCAAAAAACATGTTTAGACATTTTTGCAAATCTTTTTTTAAATCAATTTTAGACTGGAACGTAGAAAAATGTGTAAAAAGTCAAGGAGTCTGAATACTTTCCGAATGTACTGAAGGTATTACTTATGAAGTCTTTATGAATGCTTCATAAGAGGATACCCCAGTGACTTTCACTTCTATTCCAGTACCAGCACACCTGATTCAACTAGGTCTAATCAAGGGCTGGATAATTAGTTAACCAGGTGTGCTTGTACCTGTGCTGATTTACGATTATTATTTTGAGTTACAATATCACTTACATTAAAATATAACTTCAACTGAATAGAGAACAATAGAGGGAAGCCCTAAAACTGTTATTATTCAGTGCATTAAATACCTTGAACGTAAGACACGTCTGCTTGCGTCTTGATCCACTCGGGTAAACGTTGAAGGAACAAATATAGCAGGCTTCGTCCGCCCATGTTACATTCTTCACGGTAATGGACGTCGAGTTGAGAGATGCCTCCGTGAAAACCACCTTGCCTCGGTGCGGGTCTATGATTTTAACGCCAAACCGCTTGCTGTAGGTGGCCAGATTCTCCACCGAGTCGTCTTTGAACAGTCTCTGCCAGGTGACTTGCAGCACACCTGTCGGGTCCGCAAGGGTGCAGGTATATGATGCGTCGGCATTGAAGTCAACCCCGGTGTCTCCTCTAGCTACGATGTTGACAGAGACCGCTACAAAAGGAAGAAGGCAAGTTAACAGTTAAATAAATAAAACAAGTTTAGCCTACATACAAAATAATCAATTACCTGTCAAACGTGGGAAATGTTGTTTACCTAACATATCTCATCTTATACGAGCAGAATCAACCCCTAGTCAGAAGCCATGGAAAACAATTGAATTACCTTCAGAGAGCAAGCATAAGAGAATGAGAAAAGTATTCATTCTCAGCTGGTGAATGTTGACTTAAGCTCATGGTTTTCTTTCTCACTTTGGACCATAATATATTGTTTCGTTAGTTGCACGTGAAGTGAGTCAGATTCAACGAAAAGGAAAGAATGTTTTTGGAAATCCCTTATTGTTGAGGGGGTATAGATTAGCCTCGTTCCCCAGTGGTTCCCGGCCGTAGCCAATTACACCGTGACATCTACTGTAACATACATGACAGGAAAAAGGAACTGTTAGTTCTTTATTTTTTGTGGCTCACGTTAGGCTGAAGCTGAATGACGTCATAGCAACAAAATAAACGCGGAAATGTATTTATTTCGACGTAATATTTTTGGATGTTCACATGCTCTATGCCGAACTAAACGACAAATTAGAGGCCACCACATCAAAGGCATCGAAAGGCTACTGTAACCACAGCAAGTTCCAAACCAATTGGCTGCTAATGCTCCACCCCAGAAACTAAACACGCCTACACTTGATGAACATAGCATAGCATATATTTCAGTCAATCTACAGTACCAGTCAAAAGTCTGAACACACCTACTCATTCAAGGGTTTTTCTTTAGTTTTACTAGTTTCTACATTTTAGAATAATAGTGAAGACATAAACGATGAAATAACACATATGGAATCATGTAGTAACCATAAGTGTTAAACAAATCAAAATATATTTGAGATTTTTCAAAGTAGCCACTCATTTGCCTTTGACCGCTTTGCACACTCTTGGCATTTTCTCAACCAGCTTCACCTGGAATGCTTTTCCAACAGTCTTGAAGGAGTTCCCACATATGCTGAGCACTTGTTGGCTGCTCTTCCTGCGGTCCAACTCATCCCAAACCACCTCAATTGGGTTGAGGTCGGGTGATTGTGGAGGCCATCTGATGCAGCACTCCATCACTCTCCTTCTTGGTCAAATAGCCCTTACACAGCCTGGAGGTGTATTGGGTCATTGTCCTGTTGAAAAACAAATGATAGTCCCACTAAGTGCAAACCAGATGGGGATGGCGTATCGCTGCAGAATGCTGTGGTAGCCATGCTGGTTAAGTGTGCCTTGAATTCTAAATAAATCACAGACAGTGTCACAAGCAAAGCACCCCCACACCTCCACCTCCATGCTTCACGGTGGGAACCACACATCCAGAGATCATCCGTTCACCTACTCTGCGTCTCACAAAGATACTGTGGTTGGAACCACAAATCAAAAATTTGTACTCATCAGACCAAAGGACAGATTTCCACTGGTCTAATGTCCATTGCTAGTGTTTCTTGGCCCAAGCAAGCCTCTTCTTGTTATTGGTGTCCTTTAGTAGTGGTTTCTTTGCAGCAATTTGACCATGAAGGCCTGATTCACGCAGTCTCCTCTGAACAGTTGATGTTGAGATGTGTCTGTTACTTGAACTCTGTGAAGCATTTATTTGGGCTGCAATTTCTGAGGCTGGTAACTCTAATGAATTTATCTATGGGTCTTCCTTTCCTGTGGCGGTCCTCATTCGAGCCAGTTTCATCATAGTGCTTGACGGTTTTTGCGACTGCACTTGAAGAAACTTTAAACGTTTTTGAAATGTTCTGCATTGATTGACCTCCATGTCTTAAAGTAATGATGGACTGTCGTTTCTCTTTGCTTATTTGAGCTTTTCTTGCCATAATATGGACTTGGTATTTTACCAAATAGGGCTATAATCTGTATACCACACCTACCTTGTCACAACACAAATGATTGGCTGAAATGCATTAAGAAGGAAAGAAATTCCACAAATTAACTTTTAACAAGGCTCACTTGTTAAATGAAATGCATTCCAGCTTTTTGAGAGAATGCCAAGAGTGTGCAAAGCTGTCAAGGCAAAGGGTGGCTACTTTGAAGAATCTCAAATATAAAATATATTTGATTTAACACTTTTTTGGTTACTACATGATTCCAAATGTGTAATTTCATAGTTTTGATGTCTTTACTATTATTCTACAATTTATCAAATATTAAAAATAAAGAAAAACCCTTCCATGAGTAGGTGTCCAAACTTTTGACTGGTACTGTCCATGAAACATTTTATAATGTGGGAAATGATGACTCTGTGTTTTAGTAATAAGGTGAGCATTTTATGAGTGAGACATTTTCAAGATTTTAAAACTATTACAGTAGTATGTGTGTGTCATAGGGGTTCACAGAGTTTTTACTACATGCTTCTCACATGAAGTGCTGTTCTGGTAATTGTGTCAGCAGGAAGTTCCCAGATTCTCCTCCTGGTGGTTGCTGGTCTCCATTGTTAGTCTGGTGTTAGGGGTTGTGGGCTTTCCTCTTCCTAGGAGATGTGTAGTGACTGACTGTGCCTGAATGTCATAGCAAAAGGGGGAAGTCCACTGCCCCAGTGGGTAGAAGACAGGAGTTGCATTACACAAGTGAAACTGAAATCTCTTTAGATACATATTTGACTTCATTAATTGAAGGTGATGTTAACATCACGTTAGTGTAACCAGTGGTGTAAAAGTAAAAATACTATCATGTACTTCTTAAGTAGTTTTTGGGCGTATCTGTACTTTACTTTACTATTTATTTTTTTGACAACTTTTACTCCACTACATTCCTAAATAAAATAAGGTACTTTTTACTCCCATACATTGTCCCTAACACCCAAAAGTACTCGTTATATTTTCAATGTTTAGCAGGACAGGAAAATTATCAAATTCTCGAGAATATCTGACAGACTCACTAAACACACATCTTTTGTTTGTAAATGTTGTCTGGTTTGCTTAATATAAGGAATTAGAAATTATTTATACTTTTATTTTTGCTACTTAGGTATATTTTAGCAATTACATTTACTTTTGATACTTAATTATTATTTCCTTTGTTTAACTAGGCAAGTCAGTTAGGAACAAATTCTTATTTACAATGACAGCCTAGGAACAGTTCTGCCCCTGAACACTGCCTTGTTCAGGGGCAGAACGACAGATTTTTACCTTGTCAGCTCAGGGATTAACCTTTCGGTTACTGGCCCAACGTTCTAACCACTAGGCTACCTGCTGCCCCAATTAATTATATTTCAATTCAAATACTTTCAGACTTTTACTCAAGTAGTATTTTACTGGTTGACTTTCACTTTAGTAATTTTTTATTATGGTATCGTTAAGTATGACAATTGGGTCCACCACTGAGTATAATATAGTTAATTTTATTATCATAATTGGGTTATAATTCTAATGGTACATTTTATTACATCATAAACTGCATGTCTATTAAAGTATAATCCCATCATTCTGTAATTTTACCATTTACAGTCTAGCTAGGAGTAGCCTTAAGGGTGTCAGGTAGCCTAGTGGTTAAGAGCATTGGGCCAATAACTGAAAGGTTGCTGGTTCGAATCCCTGAGCCCACTCTTGGGTTGCCATCAATAATGGCTGATCACCGAAGGTGTCTCGGGGAGTGGCCTAAGAGAAGGTCTGAGTCATGGTTACTGTAGAAAGGAATAAAATGAAAGAGGATCCACTACTGGAGGGTTATTACAATACTCTGGGCTACTCTCAGTGGCCTCGGTAGTAACTGAATCCAGTTCCAGGAAAGGAGAGCAGTCAAAATGATACTTACAGTAGACACTCATTATCAGAAATCACTGTACACTTTGATATCCTGTGATTGTATAAAGGGTATTGGAATGTGTACTAAGAGTTATCTGGTAAAACTGAAAGTAGCCTAGTTTAGAGAGGCGGGCCAGTAACCAGAAGATTGCCGGTGCAAATCCCATGCCAGACGGGAGAAACTTCTCCAGGGCTTCTGTACTGCAGTGTGTACAGTGTCACAACACTGTAGGGACAAATTGTGTACATATGTAGTTTTGATAAAAACCCCTGATGGGAAATTGAGTCAAAGGGTGTGTTCTAATCCGAACATCTGAACCAAACATTTTCATTATATCTTGGGAAGAACCTGTTTTAATATTCTGGTTAGCAGTTGTGGTCTTAAATTACTGTCTCACTCAACCAGAGGATGATTCCAGCTGCATCTCAACACTTACATATCTAATGTACATAAAAACAGACACAGTGAAAAGACAAAGACGATAATATTTTCTGAAACACATATTTCTTAACAATTGATGTAGTCTACTGCACAGAATATAGACTATATATGGTATGTTACTAACACAACAGTAAACAATCTAAACTATGGAGAGAATTACAATCAGGTGTGCAATCAGGTGACTCAAGGCTCTTACACAAATATAAAGCATTCACATATGTCATCAGACAGGGCACTTTTCTGGAATTTTTACTTCAGAAATGTTGCATCACTATCCGTTCATAGAGCTGTGACAGTCCTTTTTCAAATGCAGCACAGCGACACCTAGTGGAACTGCAGTTTTATTTTCCTTTTTGTTTCTTTAAAAAAAAACAGGAATTAAAATGACTGATTTAATAATGCATGTTGCTGTGGAGGTGACAGACACTCATGGCCTGGCTGTACTGTTCAGCAACACTAAAACCAGAGGGAGCCATAGTGATTATATGGTTCCCTCTGGTACTACACACACACACATGCACAGTACCAGTCAAAAGTTTGGACACCCCTATTCATTCAAGGGTTTTTCTTTATTTTTTACTATTTTCTAAGTTGTAGAATAATAGTGAAGACATCAAAACTATGAAATAACACATGGAATCATGTAGTTACCAAAAAACTGTTAAACAACTCAAAATATATTTTCTATTTGAGATTCTTCAAAGTAGCCATCCTTTGCCTTGATTACAGCTTTGCACACTCTTGGCATTTTCTCAACCAGCTTCATGAGGTAGTCACCTGGAATGCATTTCAATTAACAGGTGTGCCTTTTTAATTTGTGGAATTTCTTTCCTTAATGCGTTTGAGCCAATCAGTTGTGTTGTGACAAGGTAGAGGTGGTATACAGAAGATAGCCCTATTTGGTTAAAGGCCAAGTCCATGTTATGGCAAGTTCAGCTCAAATAAGCAAAGAGAAACGATAGTCCATCGTTAATTTAAGACATGAAGGTCAGTCAATCTGGAACATTTCAAGAACCTCAAGTACAGTCGCAAAAACCAAGTGCTATGATGAAACTGGCTCTCATGAGGACCGCCCCAGGAAAGGAAGACCCAGAGTTACCTCTGCTGCAGAGGATAAGTTCATTAGAGTTACCGGCCTCAGAAATTGCAGCCCAAATAAATGCTTCACAGAGTTCAGGTAACAGACACTTTCAACATCAACTGTTCAGAGGACACGGCGTAAATCAGGCCTTCATGGTCGAATTGCTGCAAAGAAACCCCTACTAAAGGACAACAATAATAATAAGAGACTTGCTTGGGCCAAGAAACATGAGCAATGGACATTAGACCAGTGGAAATCTGTCCTTTGGTCTGGGGTCCAAATATGAGATTTTTGGTTCCAACCGCAGTGTCTTTGTGAGATGCAGAGTAGGTGAACGGATGAAGCATGGAGGAGGTGGTGTGGGGGTGCTTTGCTGATGACACTGTCAGTGATTTATTCAGAATTCAAGGCATGCTTAACCAGCATGGCTACCACAGCATTCTGCAGCGATGCGCCATCCCATCTGGTTTGTGCTTAGTGGGACTATCATTTGTTTTTCAACAGGACAATGACCCAAAACACACCTCCAGGCTGTGTAAGGGCTATTTGACCAAGAAGGAGAGTGATGGAGTGCTGCATCAGATGACCTGGCCTCCACAATCACCCAACCTCAACCCAATTGAAATGGTTTGGAATGAGTTGGACCGCAGATGGAAGGAAACGCAGCCAACAAGTGCTGAGCATATGTGGGAACTCCTTCAAGACTGTTGGAAAAGCATTCCATGTGACTACCTCCATGAAGCTGGTTGAGAGAATGCCAAGAGTGTGCAAAGCTGTCATCAAGGCAAAGGGTGGCTACTTTGAAGAATATAAAATATATTTTGATTTGTTTAACACTTTTTTGGATGCTATGATTCCATGTGTTATTTCATCGTTTTGATGTCTTCACTATTATTCTACAATGTAGAAATATTGAGATGCAAAGAATGTGTTCCTCCATTATATGTACACTCACAGGTGTAGTTCCCTTCATCAGATGGTTGTATGTTGCTGATGTGTAGAAACACTCCACCACTCTTTATCTGTAGTGTGACTCTGGGGTCACAAGTGCTGTTTGTACCACTTTTTTTGTTGTCAAATATGACACTTGACAGTCATTCCCACCACTTATCACTCTATCTAACTTACATATTACATAAATCATTTCATGAATGGTTTGGTTTGGGCAGGCAAGAGTTCCCAAATCTGCTCCTGTTTCCAATGTTTCTACTTGAATCTCTGTAAAAATGAAGGGACATGGGTTGTGAGTATATTGTTTAAATTTAAATGTTTATTTTGCGTTGACTAGCATTACCATTGCAATGCACAATTTGTTGCATTGGAGAATGTTGTATAAAAAAAAATAATTACACATTTATAAATTAATGAATATTCTGAATCAAATGTTGCTGCTTCCCTGAATGCACTTCAAATTGTGCTGAGTGGAACTCGTTATACAAGGTAATGCTGACGGCATTAACATTTCACTAATGAAATATCAGAGGACAGGACCTCTTTCAGTGTTGTACATGCATGCTGTGTGTTTGAGAAAAGGACTAATCTTACATTCAAAGGCTGTGTACACACCCCACACCAGCAGAAGCAGAGAAAGCCTCAAGGCATGTCTTCCACACATAATGACCAACTGCAGAACCAGACGTTGGTCGATTATTTTCTGATCCGTCCTACAGCAGAATAAAAGTCAAACCAAAGTGATGGTCCTTTAACAGGTTGTATCCAGTCACATGATCTTGTGATAGCACCACTTCCTCTCGGCTATGTAACTGTATTCTAGCTTCTGTGTTACTTAAACAATGACAATACATCCCTTTGGCTCTGCAGTACAACAATTACATATAATAAACTACGTGTCAAGAGGTCATCTTCCCTGCTCCAGCAACAATGATAGATTCTGACAGCACCCAACAAGACTGAGGGGGGTCTATATCAAGTGTATGTAAGTGATGGTTAGATCTGGTCCTTCAGGTTAATAACAGGAAATGAACCTACCAACTGCTATGTTTATGATAAAACTAGTTATTATAATCATTCAATTATTACCTTTATATACCAATGCCTTATTAATACATCTGCAGCAGGGCAATAAAGTCCAGGGGCCTCATTTATAAACCCTTCATACTTATAAAATAGACCCCAGAATGTGCGTGCACCAGTAGGGGTGCGTGGGTAAAATCACCGGGGAAGCCAATATCAGATAAAAGCCATATTACAACCTGTGTTGTGGTAATTGCATTGTTTGCTCTGTAACCTGTTAGTTCATATGCCTTCATATGCCTTGATATATAGGCCTAAATGCCGATACAAGAAGACACAGTGGAAGAATAAATTCAACCACACCTTTTGTTTAATTACAAAACCGGACAGCAATATCGGTCCGATGAAGTCTATAAAAATTGTTTGTTACATGCAATATGTATGTGACCTACAGCATGGTCAAGCAAGGTAATGTTGCTGACATTTTTGGACTACTAAACAACTATTGATTTAGAACCATGGAGAGTTACGACAAGTCACAAAGAAAACAGGAGCTGCCTCCACTATTCCAGCACCATTTCAACTTCAACATATAATCACCTATGCTTAGTCTATTACAGTGACAACTAAAAGATACCAAAATCGATTAAGTTCAATCAATGTGAGCTAAATATGATATGGTTGTCTATGGTACAGATGTATGTATGTGTGTATATGTGTGTGCGTGCAAGTACAAAAAACACGTCTCACCCTACTTGTAGAGAAAAGCCAATGGCTGTTGTTTAGCCACAGGAGCTACAGGCCAAAATACCGAACATGGAGAGGGAATAGACAACACTCCAAATGGTTCCTCTTTTAAATTAAATTAACATTCCAACAGTTTTCCCTCCAATCAGTGAATGGGAAATAGATCAAGTTGTGTTTGTGATTTTAGAGTGTGGGTCAGAACATTCTCCTGGTGAAACTTTTGTCATTTTTTTGTGTTGCCTAAACGGTGTTTGACTCTGTCATACAGTACACACTTTTAGTTTTTGTTGTTGTCACGATCGTCTTTTGGAGAGAGTGAGGACCAACATGCAGCGCGTGGAAAATACATCTTCTCTTTATTAAAGAAGGAAAAACGAAACAAAACAACAAACAGACGACCGTGAAGCTATACAAACATAAGTGCTGACACAAAACACTTCGACATAGACAATCCCCCACAAACAGCTAAAGCCTATGGTTGCCTTAAATATGGCTCCCAATCAGAGACAACAATAACCAGCTGTCTCTAATTGAGACCCAATTCAGGCAACCATAGACTTTCCTAGAACCTACACTCAACCATAGACACAGCTAGACACATTCACTCAACACAAACCCATACACTACACCCAACACCCCCTTTACCATATAACCACCCAAAACCGACAAAACACAAACATTCCCCATGTCACACCCTGACCTAACTAAAATAATAAAGAAAACAAAGAATACTAAGGCCAGGGCGTGACATAACCCCCCCCTTAAGGTGCGAACTCCGGGCGCACCAGCACAAAGTCTAGGGGAGGGTCTGGGTGGGCTTCCTTCCACGGCGGCGGCTCCGGCACTGGTCGTGGTCCCCACCCCACCACAGTCACTACCCGCCTCCGTAGCCTCCTCCAAATGGCCACCCTCCACCTCAACCCCACTGGATTAAGGGGCAGCACCGGACTAAGGGGCAGCACCGGACTAAGGGGCAGCACCGGACTAAGGGGCAGCACCGGACTAAGGGGCAGCACCGGGATAAGGGGCAGCACCGGGATAAGGGGCAGCACCGGGATAAGGGGCAGCACCGGGATAAGGGGCAGCACCAGGATAAGGGGCAGCACCAGGATAAGGGGCAGCACCAGGATAAGGGGCAGCACCAGGATAAGGGGCAGCACCAGGATAAGGGGCAGCTCCGGACTGAGGGACGGCAGCTCCGGACTGAGGGACGGCAGCTCCGGACTGAGGGACGGCAGCTCCGGACTGAGGGACGGCAGCTCCGGACTGAGGGACGGCAGCTCCGGACTGAGGGACGGATCCTGGCTGGACGGCTCTGGCGGATCCTGGCTGGACGGCTCTGGCGGATCCTGGCTGGACGGCTCTGGCGGATCCTGGCTGGACGGCTCTGGCGGATCCTGGCTGGACGGCTCTGGCGGATCCTGGCTGGACGGCTCTGGCAGATCCTGGCTGGACGGCTCATGGTTGGCTGACGGATCTGGCTGCTCATGGCTGGCTGACGGATCTGGCTGCTCATGGCTGGCTGACGGATCTGGCTGCTCATGGCTGGCTGACGGATCTGGCTGCTCATGGCTGGCTGACGGATCTGGCTGCTCATGGCTGGCTGACGGATCTGGCTGCTCATGGCTGGCTGACGGATCTGGCTGCTCATGGCTGGCTGACGGATCTGGCTGCTCCTGTCTGGTAGGCGGCTCTGGCAGATCCTGTCTGGTAGGCGGCTCTGGCAGATCCTGTCTGGTAGGCGGCTCTGGCAGATCCTGTCTGGTTGGCGGCTCTGGCAGATCCTGACTGACGAATGGCTCTAGCGGCTCCTGACTGACGAACGGCTCTGACGGCTCGGGACAGACGGGCGGCTCTAATGGCTCGGGGCAGACGGATGGCTCAGATGGCGCTGGGTAGACGGATGGCTCAGATGGCGCTGGGTAGACGGGTGGCTCAGATGGCGCTGGGTAGACGGGTGGCTCAGATGGCGCTGGGTAGACGGGTGGCTCAGATGGCGCTGGGTAGACGGGTGGCTCAGATGGCGCTGGGTAGACGGGTGGCTCAGATGGCGCTTGGCAGACGGGTGGCTCAGATGGCGCTTGGCAGACGGGCAGTTCAGGCACCGCTGTGCAGACGGCAGACTCTGGCCGGCTGAGGCGCACTGTATGCCTGGTGCGTGGTGCCGGAACTGGTGTTACCGGGCTGGGGACACGCACCTTCAGGCTAGTGCGGGGAGAAGGAACAGGGCATACTGGACCCTGGAGACGCACATTAGGCCTAGTGCGTGGTGCCGGAACTGGTGGTACCGGGCTGGGGACACGCATCTCAGGGCTAGTGCGGGGAGCAGCAACAGGATGCACAGGACTCTGGAGACGCACAGGAGGCTTGGTGCGTGGCGCCGGAATTGGTGGTACCGGGCTGGAGACACGCACCATAGGACGAGTACGTGGAGGAGGAACAGGGCTCTGGAGACACACTGGAAGCCTGGTGCGTGGTGTAGGCACTGTTGGAACTGAACTGGGGCGGGGAGGTGGCGCCGGAAATACCGGACCGTGCAGGCGTACTGGTTCCCTTGAGCACCGAGCCTGCCCAACCTTACCTGGTTGAATGCTCCCCGTCGCCCGACCAGTGCGGGGAGGTGGAATAACCCGCACCGGGCTATGTAGGCGAACCGGGGACACCATGCGTAAGGCTGGTGCCATGTATGCCGGCCCGAGGAGACGCACTGGAGACCAGACGCGTTGAGCCGGCTTCATGACACCTGGCTCAATGCCCAATCTAGCCCTACCAGTGCGGGGAGGTAGAATAACCCGCACCGGGCTATGAACACGTACAGGAGACACCGTGCGCTCTACTGCGTAACACGGTGTTCGCCCGTACTCCCGCTCTCCACGGTTAGCCTGGGAAGTGGGCGCAGGTCTCCTACCTGCCCTCGGCCCACTACCTCTAAGCCCCCCCCAAGAATTTTTTTGGGCTGACTCACAGGCTTCCTACCGCGTCGTCGTGCTGCCTCCATTCGCCGGTATCCCTCCTCGCACTGCGCCAGAGAATCCCAGGCTGGCTCCGGCACTCGCCCTGGGTCGATCGCCCACCTGTCGATCTCCTCCCACATAGTGTAGTCCAGATTACGCTCCCATTTCCATTCCTCCTTGCGCTGCTCCTGTTGCCGCTTTTCACGCTGCTTGATCCCATGTTGGTGGGGGATTCTGTCACGATCGTCTTTTGGAGAGAGTGAGGACCAACATGCAGCGCGTGGAAAATACATCTTCTCTTTATTAAAGAAGGAAAAACGAAACAAAACAACAACAACACCGTGAAGCTATACAAACATAAGTGCTGACACAAAACACTTCGACATAGACAATCCCCCACAAACAGCTAAAGCCTATGGTTGCCTTAAATATGGCTCCCAATCAGAGACAACAATAACCAGCTGTCTCTAATTGAGACCCAATTCAGGCAACCATAGACTTTCCTAGAACCTACACTCAACCATAGACACAGCTAGACACATTCACTCAACACAAACCCATACACTACACCCAACACCCCCTTTACCATATAACCACCCAAAACCGACAAAACACAAACATTCCCCATGTCACACCACTGACCTAACTAAAATAATAAAGAAAACAAAGAATACTAAGGCCAGGGCGTGACAGTTGTCCTAGGCTACCTGGCTAAAATACTTGCTCGCTCGCCTAACTTCCTTTCATGGACAACAATACGCCAGGCCAGCTAGTTAACATTAGCATACTACATCTAGCTACATGTTGAACTTCCATCTTATCAGGCCAGACGCACAATATATGAATTTATGGTAGGATCAGAATCGCTGTTATAATCATTGGCCAGTACAGAGAATTAAGTAAAACCACAAGTCCAAATCCCTATCTCCATCCATGGCTAATTTAGGAAAGGGCAGATTTTTTTTCTTTTATAGCTAGCTAGCTAGCCACCAGAGGACAACACAACGAGATGCAACAATTCAAGTTTTTTTCTGTCAATAAAGACGTTTGGCTTGTGATTTGATTGGTCTGAAGCCAAATCCAAACTGGCTTCCTTTTGACATTTTTATTTTGGTTTACCAGGACCTTTCACAGCTGAATGATGGGTGTTTTTAAGGCAGAGTTTTAATGCTCGTTCAGGCGCGTACCGTTTAAGGACAGGTCTGATTTATAATGGGAAACATGCTTATGCATGGCGTGCGGCAAGTTTATAAATCTCTACTTTTGTAGGTGCGCAGTCTTTTCAGTGTGACATTTACGCAATGGTTATAAATGAGGCCCCTGGAGTTTGTGAGGGAGGTTGTGAGAGGACTTTGCACCGATAACATTTCTGTCAACTGTGACTTTCGTTATCACACTGTAGCAGTTTAAAGATCAGTGAATTTCAGTGAAGTAAGCAGAGGTAATACACACCATCAGACCAAACATTTACCTTTGACAGAAATATTGAAATGAAAAAGTTCTGTTCCTCCATGATGTACACACAGGTGTAGTTCCCTTCATCAGATGGTTGTATGTTGGTGATGTGTAGAAACATTCTGTCACTCTCTATATGTAGTGTGAATCTGGGGTCACAAGTGAAGTCTTACCATTATGGTTGGTCCGAAATTACACTTGACTGTCATTCCCCCAACATATCGCTCAATCTTATATATTACAAAAAAGATTTGGGTAGACGGATGTCTTATTTCAGTC